>NW_027660174.1:0-95000 GCF_963210335.1 Falco punctatus
TTCGTAGGCAGACATTAATTACAGTTTTTAAAAGCCCTGACTAGCACATACTGTTGCACGCAGCAACTGTCACTGCCTTCCTCATGCTGCTGTGACAGCTCAAGGCATGTCAGTTTTGCAGTAAGCACTGATGTAATGTTACAGCCAAGAAATGACATACATGAAAGATAAGAATATCAGTTCCACAGCAACTGTGTGTTTACAGGTGTTGTATAGAGAGAGTTAACAGGAATGCCTTTGATCGTAACAGAAATAGGACTGCTTAAAATAACGCGTTGTTTCTGTGTGTAACTCTGAGATGAACCGACAGTCATTTGAAGTCCACACCGCTAACTCATTGTTGCTTGTCACCATGTTAGAAGCCTAGAAAGGTGAAGGAGGCAGGGATGGGATATCTGCCACCTCATTCAGACTCTAGGGACCACACAAATAATCTCTTTCATGCCTCTGTTACAAACGCCAGCTTCTTAAGGAAGAGCATGGTTGTATCTCATCCAGCCGAAGGTGCTGGGGTGATTCAGCATCAAAGACATTTCATGAACTAGTGCCAGCCAGCGTGTCGTGGTTTAACCCCAGCCAGCAACTAAGCCCCACACAGCCGTTTGCTCAGTACCCCCCAGTGGGATGGGAGAGAGAGCCAGAAGAGTAAAAGTGAGAAAACTGGTGGGCTGAGATAAAGACAGTTTAATACGTAAAGTAGAAGCTGCACACGCAAGCAAAGCAAAACAAGGAATCCATTCGCTACTTCCCATCGGCAGGCAGGCGTTCAGCCATCTCCACGAAAGCAGGGCTCCGTCATGCATAATGGTTACTAATGGTTACTCGGGAGGACAAATGCCATAATGCCAAACGTCTCCCCCTTCTTCTTCCCCCAGCTTATATACTCAGCATGACGTTCAATGGTATGGAATATTCCTTTGGCCAGTTCAGGTCACCTGTCCTGGCTGTGTGCCCTCCCAATTTCTTGTGCCCCTCCAGCCTTCTTGCTGACAGGGCCTGAAAAACTGACAGGTCCTTGACTTGGTATAAACATTACCTAGGAACACCTGAAACCATCAGCATGTTGTCAACAGGGTTCTCACACCACATCCAGAACACAAGCCTGCACCAGCCACTAAGAAAATTAACTCTGTCCCAGCTGAAACCAGGACACAGTGCCGGCCAGCTGCAGGCATTACAGGGATTTGAGATTCCCTGAGGCACTGGATTATCAAAACACTGGGTGTTCCAGTGGCCTTCTGTAACAACACACCACCTTGCAGGGATTTCTAAGCCTTGTTCAGCTCCCCTGGTGGTTTCTCAGCGCAGATTGACTTGTATGAGTGTAAGAGGGGCGATAGCATGGGTGGTGTGTTCATTGGTGTGTCTCCCCTCCAGGACCAGACAGACACCCTCACCCTTCAGAACCAACCTCCTAAGGCCAAAGCAGAGCGATCTGAAGAGGCTCTGAAGGCAAAAAAAAAAGGAACAACTGCAGGTAAATGGCAACTGTAACTCTACAGTCACCAAGATCCATCACTAAGTATGACTCACATCACACGATTCAGTGGATAGCAATAGGATCCCGCCCCAGATCTTGAACTTTGAGGGGGAGTCAGAAATCTTAGTCTAGGGCCATCATTTTCTGATTTTATTTCTTTTTCTTTATTCTTTCATCCAACATTTGTAGCTCTGTTTCCAAAACATTTTGTTAACTCCATCTAGTATGACCTTACTGCTGTCTATTCTTCTTTCCTTTCTTCCTCTCTTTTTTCTTAATTTTTTTTCACATTTAGATTTCTTTTTTTTTTTTTTTGTACCTTCTGAACCAAGTTCTTTGGTATCCCTGTGTTCTTTCATTTTTTCCTGAACTTGCAGGGAACAGCCCTGTCGTATGAAGTATATATTCAATTGTTGTCTGCTGGGGATGTGCTGTTTTTTACAGTGTGTAAGTAAACACACGCTGCAGTTATCTATCTGAAATGAAACAGCCCTGAAATGACCCTCCAAAAGTTTTCTTTTAACTCAGGGCATTTCATCTGGTTCACAGCACAACCCCATGGGCAGTTGTATCAACATGATCAAGGGGACAGAATGAGAACAGTGGGGTAAGCAAGGGGCTCAGTGAGTTTTTAGGTGAGAAAACTCCTTACGAAAGGAGTGCAAATCTCTGAAACAGGCCTCGCCATGGGAAACAAATAGCAACAGTCCCTTTCACCCTCTGCCACAGCATTTAATTTACGTGAAAGGACAAATTCTGCTGTGCCACGGTGATGTTAATGGCAAGTACCACCAGGCAGTTCACTGGAGTGAGTTACACCGGCAGAGTCCAAAGAGTTTAACTCAGCAACACTATTTCATCAGTCTAATTCAGAGAGCGTCCTTGGCCCGTGAGTTGAACCCGAATATCCCCTACATCTGAAGTTCTTGAGCAGAGGAGGAACTTCTTCCCAGCAGATCTGATCTCTGTTAACAGGCGCTGTGGTGCAGGGGTGCAGGCAAGGCACAACACTCATTTTCACCTCCGCCCCCCTCGTCTGCTTTCCTTAGCTTTACATTGGTACTTGTCCCAAGCCAAAATACCTGCACAAGCATAAAGCACCTCATGCTCTTCCCACGCAACGAGCAGGAATGAAGTTGCTGGACAACCTGGCATCCCATCTTTCTAGCCATGAGGCTGTCCAGTCAGAGGGGTGGTCTAGGAGAGAATATCAGGGTTCAGATGGGCTGTGGAGGCCCACGTCAAGGTGGTGTTCACATCACTGGGACTCCTAAACCACTGGGTGCATTGAGGAAAATGTACCTTACGGCTGAAGATGCATTTATGGCTTACAGATACCCTAATTGCTGGTATATTTGCTCGATTGTACGAGCTCCATATCTGCACGTAGAAAATGATTTGAAGAACTTAAAACGTGTTCTGGAAATGAAGAACCAGCAGATTGGCTGGCAGGAAAAGATGATCATGGAGCTAGAAACAAATGTGAGTTGTCATTTTCCCTCCAGAGGAGGCATCACAGAAGTAATAAAGTAAAAGTTTGGTTACAGCAGATGAACTTAAAAGAGGTGAGAAAACACAAGAGGCTGGGGCGAGACACAAAGAAGTTCATAAATGCCCACATAGCGTGGTGTTCCACTGTCAGCCTACAGAGTTGCTTCTAATATACCACGTCTCAGATTTTCACTCAGAAATTGGGATCTTTTCCCATCCCTTCACCCACCCATGACACCCTTGCTTTCTCCCACACATCCATCGATCCGTGTTACTTCTCCATGCAATACCTGCTCAGCCTATGATGTTAGACAGTGACGCAAGTGGTGTAGGAAGAATGGAGGAAGGGGAACTTTGTGGTAGTCCAGGGCTTCATCTTGTACACCAGCCTGCACCGTACGTCCCTGCGGGAGTCAGGTAGCCATTCAGGGCTGGAGAGGGCAACTGGAGGAAGGCTGAGCCATGTGTGTCTTGCTGCTGCTTGTGCAGGCATTTAGGGTGCTCCCAGCTGCAAGTATGAATTAGCAATGTTCAGCAAGCAGTCCCTAGCAAGGCTTGTGCTAGGAAAGATCTCTCTAACCCTAAAGTAATGCTTTGCTGCAGCCTATGCTGTTTTCTCATTCTTTGTGTGTGGGGGTCCATATCAAAGAACTCCCCAGTTCACCACCAATTACACTTTTTGTTGGAAAGGGGATTCATTTTGTAAGGCATAACCTACAGTGACAGCACATGCATAGTGTGGGGGCAGGATGAGGCAACACCACAGCTGGTTCAGCACAGCATTCAGCAAGATTTGTTTCCGTTTATGGGGAAATTTGAGAACTCTGGTGATTATTTTGCTGAACAGATGCTTGAGTAGAGAAAAGTGCCTGTTTACAACTGCGGCTTGTTAACTGTGCTCCTTCCAGCATGCCGCTCCTGGAGCTACACCAGCTTCTGGAAACGCACATCGTAGTGTTAGACTGGAAAAAACCCCACCCAAACAACAGCTTAAATAGTTCCTGGTCATTTAGCTGCTTTTGCTAATCAGCCAGATACGAGCACACAGTCCTGCTCCTGCCCTTTATGGCAGTCAAACACTGAATTTACTGTGGTCCAAAGGCACAACAGCATTCTGTTGAAAGATCTACCGCCATAAGTGCCAGAACATCTACAGGGCATCTCCACATGCTCTGAAAGATGGAGTGCCTCATGAGGGAGGAGGAGGGCATTTCAAACACAGGGTCAGGCTTGGCTCCTCTGCTGAAAGGGCGGCTGGAAATGCAGGTGGCAGGAGAGGAGTGGTATAGGGTGAGGGTTGCAGCAGAGAGGGAAGGAGATGCAGAGGTCTTCTCCCACGCTTCATGCTGTGATAGCTACTACTTGCTAAAACTATTAGGGAAGCAGGTGCCCATGACAGTGATTCCTCTCTCAGAGCATTTCAAAACAGGGCCAGAGTCCTTGTCCTGCTCCAGCATAGCATACGGGGTTAGGCCAGAATGTCTGAGAATCGGGAGTATCCCTTATGGTTACATGCATGGACTGGAAGCCACTGCATAAACCTGATGCCTCTGCTGTAAGATGTGAGTTATTGCTAACTCCAATGCACAATATTTTGGTTCTTTATAGAAGATCGGGAAATTCAATAACCAAGCTCACACAGAGATAAGGGTACCCTGTGGTATCTTGTTTTCTTCCAAGTGTTGAATTCAGCAAAATTCAAACTGCTGGAAAACTAAGAACTAAGGTGATTAAGTATGCCAAATTCAAAACTGGGAAAAACAGGGCATCTGAGGCTGTGGTACCTGCCTATAAACATCTTACTGATGCTTTAATACGCTGCTATCGACATCCTCAAACTCTGTCCTTGACCTGCCCTGAGTAAAAGCTACCTACAGTTGGGATAGGATTCACTTCACTTAATTGTAGCTTATAGTTAAATGTCTAGTTTAAGCCTGTCATTTAAGCCAACACTGTCAGCAGTGGGGAGGAGTGTCTCCAAAGCGCAGACCACCTCATGTGAGTGCAGCACCAGGCTAAGGCTGCTGCTGGGTGTAATCCGCCCTGTTGGGTAACGCTTTGCTCCCCGTAACTGGGGAATCACAGTCCTAGAGGATTTGTGTCCGGTGAGGTTAGTTGAGCTGGATGATGCACATCATACCGCCTTGCACTCCTCCTTCGTTGCTAGACTGACCACTCACACCACAGTGCCCTTTCCATACTGGGCATCCCCATGGTCCCCAAGTGCCACTAGCTCCCTGTCCAAGAACAACGGCTGGTCCTGCTGGCTCCTGGGGGATAAAAGTTGTGGGGGCACCACCGAGGAAGATGTTTTATTTGCGCTGGACAAGACCAAGACCCTCCTGCTCCTCCATTAGAAGTAAGGGATAGTTCAGCTCTGCCCCTACTCAAGGCTCTGCTGATGACCCCACTTCACCAGCATGATGTGGTGTGAGTCAGACCTCTAAGCGTCAGCTGCAGTCAAGATGACCGTCTCCATATATTCTCAAATTTTAGAAGTTGGTCTAGGGACAAATGAGATAAAGAACAAATTGTCTTGGATCAAGTGTTGGGCTTCCTTCAGACTTAACCAACCTTCCTTTGTTGCAGGCCAAAAAAATTAGAAAACTGGTAGAAGAAATCACCATGCTGCAACAGCGGAATGAAGAACTCAGAGCCAGGATTGAGCTAAATACTGTCATCTTAAGGTTTGTGCTGATATTTGCAACCTATGTGAGCTTGAAAGGAGACTGCAGATCTTAATTGCCCGAGGCTGACACTTATTGCAGAAGGGGAAAAGCTTATTTCCTCCTGAAAGTGTATTGGTGTCCTGATCTGCTTGTTTTGTTAAAAAATCCTTTTAATATCGGGATTTGCCTACTTTATCATAAGGAAGGCCGCATGTCTGTCTGTGTATGTCCATGATTTTGAGATGCTGCTGAGGGCCAAGTTGCCAGTGGCTTCTGATCTCAGTGTCAGTGCCCTGAGACCCGTTAGTCAGTGGGTAACAAGGATGGGAAATGGGGCAAGTTCAGGAGAGACATCCTAACGATGCCCCTGTCACCCAGGCGGGGTTATTCTTTGGTGGGGTTTTTTTCATCTGCACTGTCTGTTAGCGCCCTTGTCACAACTTGAGAAAGGTGACAAGGTTCCTTGTGTTAGGCGGTATAGAAATAGAGAAGGGTAGGATGGTCCCTGCCCTGGAGAGTTTATAATCTGCTGTCAGGCAAAGGACCACAGCTGGAGCCAGGCAGCAGGGGTACCAGGGGAGATGCTAGAGCTGAACTTGTCCCAGCACACCCGCTGCCTAGCTGATGTTGCCAGAGATTATGCCATTGGCCTAAAATGCAATTTAATGTTTAGCTGTCTTTTTAAAGCTTCAGCATCTCATCTCTGATTTAATTTTAGTTTTTGTCTTTCTGGTGTCTCCGGGATTAATGGCTTATTGTCTCCTGCGTGTAGATATTTTCAAAAGGCAGCATTGTTTGTACTAAGATGTAGATTGGGGTGAGGATTATGTTTCCTGTCACCTGAGTGTAAATGCCTGTAACACACTTGTCACTGTCTGAGGTGGGTGTCTACAGCCTTTCTGTGCTTGGGGAGGGAAAACCAGGAATTTGTAAGGCCTGGTTCACCAGACCAGTTTGAGACACCTGCTTTTGGGCTGGATGAATTGCGCCCTGGAAGGGGCAGTCTCTCTCTCCACACTTGTGACAGCAGCCAGGGTGCCTGATTCAGTGCCTGGCATCTCTGCGTCGCAGCTACCTGTTCCTGGCTGCGTCCTGCCAGCGTCCAGCTGCGGCACTTTGCTTCTTGCTTGTAACTATGCAAGCACTGGTTTTAAAGAACATCTTTTGGGAGAAATTCTGAATTTGGTGTCAGCCTAGAAAGTCAGCTTGGAGGACAGTTATTTTCAACTGTTACAGTTTGGGGACAGCTCTAGGGACAGTGTCAGGCAGGGTTTTAAAGTCAGAGTCGTTACAACATGCAGTTTCCTGGCAGCAGTAGCCACCGCGACTGCTTATTTCTGTTGTACTGGCACTGCCTGGGAAGAGGCATGAACAAGCTTAGGGAGCTGTCCTTGCTGGGGAACGGTGCAGGTTAGGGCTTTTCCTGCTGATTCGGATTTGCAATTTGGGTGCCCAGGCGGCTGTGGCAGACCAGCAGCAGCAGGAGGAGGGAGGGCAGCAGCAGGGCTGGGAGCCAGAGCAAAGGGAGCCTTTGCAGCACGGTCAGGAGGGGGGTCCCAGAGGCAGCGGCGGGCTGAGGGATGCACCACAGAGGTATCTGCAATCACAGCCAAGGGCAGGTGCAGAGGAAGGGAGATGAGCCTCGCAGGTGGGTCATGCACCAGCTTGGACACAGGAGCTCCACAGAGCCTCTGCTTGGACTTCCCCAAGCACTGGAATAAATCATCTGATTTCCCAGCATCTGAGATTCTCCCTCCAAATCTGTCATCGTGTTTTTGGTCCTTTGGCCTAAGGATGTTTGAGGAATGGTAGTTTCCAGCACCCTAGAAATGAAGAGGACCAGGAGGGTGTCTGGTCTCTGTCAGCATAGCCCAGGCACCTGCTGACCTGAGCCGTTTAGGCTTTAACGTGAGTTGAGGGCATGGCTCAAGCACCTTCCCCTGCTTCTTATCACGTCGGTGTGCCCTTGCAGCCCTGCGTGCCCCTGCGACAAGCCTGTTCCTAATACCCAGATGAGCTTTACCAGCCACTCACACACTAACAGCTACACAAAGGCAGGGAAGGCATGTGTGCTTTTTTGTCTTTTGTTCTCCCGTCAGTGAATGCTGGCTGGAAAAGGATCTAGCAGGGCTTTGTGTATAACTTTTATGGCCTGTCTTGTTAGACACTGCAGAAGAAGAAGTAACTGCCTGTGTGACAAGGCTTTTTCTATGGAGTTATTTCTTTAGGGTGAGCTCCCATGTGGAATTTCTCGTGCCTCTTAGACCATGAGTTCGTGCCACAGCTGGTTCCCCAATGGGACTGTGAATAGGATATTCATCCTCTACCAGGTAAGCAGCTTTCTGAAAACTTCTGCCAGCTTGTGTCTTTCAGTCCTTCTACTCTGCTAGCCACTGCTTCATGGCTGAAAACTTTCAGGGAGTGTAGAACAGGCATACCCTTGATCACCTGAGCTCCATTTCCATAGGAACTGAGGCTAAAAAAGCAGACGTTCTTATAAAATGATTTTTAAACAAAATCAGAAATGCCAGCCCCACCATTTCAGAGACTTTTGATGACACAAAGAGAGTGGACCAGCAGTCTGTGACATCTTCCTTGGGCGTCAGCCTATAGCCAGAAAAGGAATTGTCCAGAATTTCATGTGTGCATCCAAAATCCATACCCAGCTGCTGCTGAACCCTGGAAATACTTAGTGGGGGAGGATAGGCGCCTCCCTCTTTATTTCTGTAAAATCCTACCTTTCCTCTAAAACAGGTTAGGTACATGCCCAGAGCTGCCCCAGGCTGATCACATCAGGACCTGGCTCCTGCCCAAGTGTAATGGGGCTGCAGAAGCCAGATGTTCCTGCGTGCATCCTCCAGCAGGTGGTGGTGCCAGCACATGCCCAAAACACATCTCGATCCGTCCCCACAGTCCGCCTGCACCACCCCATTTCTTTTTAAAGCAGTCACTTGGTTAGATAAGACAGACTCACGGAGGTTGTGGTGCCCATAGGAGATTTCCATGCCCTTCTTCCCAAAACACCATCAGGTTTTAGGGCATTCTGGGGAAAACATCTCCCTGGTCCTCACTGGTGACGTTTCTCTGGTGCTGCAGTCAGGAATAGAGGGTTTGTTAGGACCAAGGAAGGAGGAGCTGCAGAAGGACCCATAGCCTCAATGACAGAGGAGAGGGAAGGCCTCGAAGCTGAGCTGCATCCCACATCAGGACATCAGCTAAAAATGCACAGAGAGCGCATACTCCTTTCCCTTTCTGTGCAGGAGCAGCTAGTTGGAAAAGTCAGGGATGCAGCTGCTCTCTCTCACCTCTTTGCTCTTGCTCTGCCACTCCACAAATGCTCTTCGGCTCACGGCACAGCTTTGGTGGCAGGGTTGAGAAAGAAGGGTGAGAGTCACAGCTGTCCACAGAGTTGGGACTTTGGCTTTTCATCCTCAGTCAGACAGAAGAGGGCCTCAAACTCAGGACTGTCCCCCTCTGGGGACTGCTCTAGCTGCTGTGCTGCTTTGGAGAAAAAAATGAGGCAGCATTGCAAGCACCTCTGGGTTGTGAAATGCCACAGGGCAAAGGTGGCTGGAGCCAGGCATTGAAGCTGGGGAGAAAGCAGGATTTAAGGAGCCCACCTGCACTTTGTGCTGCTTAGTGGTCACCTGAAGAGGTGCCATTGCTGTGGCAGACCACGTTGGTTGGATCTCTGAAGCCCCTTGTCTTCTTGGTGCAGAAACAGAAGCCCTGGCCAAGGAGCGGCACGTGCAGGGGGCACAAGTGCCCACTGACCCAGGCCCTTGCTGGGTCAAAAGCCCATCTAAGCTTTGGCAGCTGGGCTGCCTCGGAGGGGTGTAGAGCAAAGACACAGGCACAGCCAGAGGCGCAGTCAGGCATGGGGGGCAGCTGTGACTTGTGGAGATCCCTCTTTAGCCCAGCAGTGAAGAGAACCGGGGACATCTGTGCCCCAGCTGGGGCAAACTCAGTTGCAGCCCTGAGGGCAGGTGGATGGGATGGGACTGAGGTGCTCGGGGTCCTGCCTGGCCATGCCTCTTGTGTAGTGCTGGCTGCGTTAATGCCACCATGTTGTCCTTCTCTCTCCAGGCCATTGTCAGAGGAGAATGCGAATCTTCAAGAATACATTGAGAAAGAAATGGAGGAGATGTAGCAGCTGAGCAGGACTAACCAAGAGCTCCTCTGGAAGCTGCAGGAGGGAGATGCCATGAGCCCTGTGAAGATCTCATCCACATCGTCCGCTTCTTTTTATTGCTGCTCATCAGGGAATGCCTCTCCAGCAAAAGTCAGAACCTTGCGGCAATGATTCAGCACCTGGGCGCCGAAGGTTCGCTGCCCTTTGTGCCAGTGTGCTAAATGTTTCCATCCAAGGAAGCATTACCATCAACGGGCACCCAGGGCTCACGGCTGCAAGCATGCACAGTAGCTGCACAGCTTTACACTAGGCAGGGTCCTCTTACTGTCCCCGTATAGGAGCTCTGGGTTCTGACATGTTCATGAGGGTAGCAAAAAAGATAGCAAAAAGCTAGGACAGCAGATAGCAAAACCTTTAGTTTGTTGTGTTAACATTGTAACTATGGTTAGAGCCCAAAGTTGGAAAATACTATATTAATGGTTCACCAGAATGAACTTTTGCTGCAGTATTTCAGGTTGGTTACAAATACAGTTCAAGTTGTGAATACCTCTGTGTGTCTGTGTTTACATGCATGTACGTATTGTACCTTTATACCTATATATAGATGCACACACATATATATGTAGTTGAAGATGTTCTGAATAGCATTTTTTATATTATTGGATACTACTAAGTGCTGATATATTTTCATTACAGTTTTCTAACGCGTGCCTAAGACTTGTATCTAAACAAAATACATTTCTGTTTTAGCCTCCCAGGAATATTTGTACCCAACCTAGAAGAAAGTTATACAGAAGTAGAAGCGCCTTCCAAATGACCACCAAGTGGTACTCTATGTAACATGAACACCAGCGACTTTGAAATTCTGAGACAGTACTGCCTTGGAAACCATCACCTTTGCATTGAACACCAGATAACATATACATAATATTCACTGCTTTTTTAACTCTTTGCATCACTATTGTAAGTGGAGATAGGCTAGAGATGAGAAAAACCTGAGGGGTTTGGAAAGTTTGATAGAGGTTACTTGTTCATGTGTTTCAGTTTTAGTGTCTAAATCCTAGATAGATCTTACCTTCATTTACTTAGTCCTGGTTTGGATTGAAATCTCTGGTTGTGGGTTCCTGACCATGTTGATTTATTTCAAGTCTTGTAAGCAAAGAGAAAATACATGGTTCATCCTTGACCTTTGCGGGCCAAGAGGTTTCCCGTATTAGATGAGGTACCGGGCACCTGCTAGGGCTCCAGCCGCCTCCTGTCTGAAACACCAAATGATGGAGCACGGTGGACTATATGGGAGCAATGAGGTCAGAATTTCTTTCCTTCCACATACAGATATTATCTGACATTGCTAAAGCTTCCCCAAAGTTACAGAGCACTTTGAAGATTCATGGAAAAGAGGAGCTAAACTGCCTTTAACCGTCCTGCCTAGAGGCAAAAAAAATTCATCCAGGCTTGAGGTGACCCCCACTCGAGGGGGTGGGGAGCCCAAGGAGTGGCTGGGCTGGGGCAGGCTGCAAGACACTCATGGGCACTGCTAGGAAGAAACAAAAAAAGAAATCGCCTAATGTATTAAAAAAAAAAAAAAAAAAAGTAGCGCTGTGGAATGCTTTTCTATTGAGCTTGGGGCAAAGAGCCTGCATGCATTCCTGCTCGAGAACTGGGGCAAAGTAGGCAGGAGATGGTACATGCAGCAAATCCCTGGGGTGCGGGAGCGCTGCAGGGAGTGCGGCTCTCCTACTCGGGTGTGCGGTGGCACTGGCATACCCTGCGTGAGCAGAGGTGGGATTGCACAGCCTTGCCTTACCGCCCGGATGGGAGCTGTGCCTTAGCTTTCCTGGGAAGCACTCAGGATTCACAGACTGCAGCTGAGATACAGCTTCAATCACAGTCAGAGCGCCTGTGGCCTGTTCCACAGTGTTAAAAAAAAGGGTAATTTTTTTCCCCTCCTTTTTAGAGGAATTTATTTTTGTGTCAGCTTTTGCATGATAGTATGATACTGAGTAAACCGGGCATCTTGTTAGATCATGCCACACCAGCTACTACTGTTCTACTGTTGAAATCCGTTACCAGATTTTAGTGTGTCCAGCAAGTACAACTTCAAAGCAATACAGATACCTAGCACACACATGCACGCAAAGTCCCTTCTTGCCAAGTACAATTTTAATCACTTTCATACTTGCTGCTTGCACAGACATCAGCAATACCTACTGCATTGTCACATTTTGTCTTGCCAATACTCACACCATGAGATCACAGGATCATAGAATGGTTTGGGTTGGAAGGGACCTTTAAATATAATCTAGTCCAAACACCCTGCCATGGGCAAGGACATTGTCAACTAGGTGAGGTTGCTCAAAGCCCTGCCCAGCCTGGTCTTGAACCCTTCCAGTGATGCGGCATCTACAGCTTCTCTGGGCAACCTGTTCCAGTATCTCATCACCCTCGTTGTAAGGAATTTCTTCCTCACGGCCAAGCAAAACCTACCGTCTTTTAGTTTAGAACCATTGCCCCTCGTCCTGTCACTACAGGCCCTGGTAAAAGGTCTCTCTGTCTTTCTTATAGGCCTGCTTTAAGTATTACAGGCAGTGATAATGTCTCTCCGGAGCCTTCTCTTCCCCAGGCTGAACAATCCCAACTCCCTCAGTCGTTCTCCGTAGGAGAGGTGTTCCGTCCCTCTGATCATTTCTGTGGCCCTCTTCTGGACCTGCTCCAAGAGCTCCATCCAGGTCTTCCCTGTGCTGAGGACTCCAGAGCTGCCACCAGTACTCCTCGTGTGGCCTCAGCAGAGCGGAGGGGCAGAGTCACCTCCCTCGACCTGCTGGCCACATTTCTTTTGATGCAGCCCAGGATAGGGTTGGGCATCTGGGCTGTGAGCACGCACTGAGCACTACAGAGGCATCTGGGCAGGCCGGGCCGATGGGCCAAGGCCAGCGGTACGAGGTTCAACAAGGCTCGGCGCTGGGTCCTGCCCGTGGGGCACACCAGCCCCCCGCAGCGCTGCGGGCTGGGGCAGGGGGCTGGGAAGGGCCTGGGGGGAAGGGGCCTGGGGGTCTGGGTGACAGCTGGGCATGAGCCAGGTGTGTGTCCAGGTGGGCATGGGGGGAGCGTCAGGAAAATGTTAAACCTTGTGGGTTGAGATAAGAACAATAATTGAAATAAAATACAATAATAATAATGATTGTAATGAAAAAGAGAAGGGAGTAAAACCCAAAGGGGAAAGAACCCAAGTGATGCACAGTACAGTTGCTCACCACCCGCTGACCTATGCCCAGCCAGTCCCCCAGCAGTGAACCCCCCGGTTTCTATACTGAGCATGATGGGGTGGTTCGGTGGTTCTGTGGTGTGGGATATCCCTTTGCTCTGCTCCCTCCCAGCTTCTTGTGCACCTCCTTGCTGGCAAAGCGTGGGAAACTTGAAAAGTCCATGGTTTAGAGTAAGCACTACTTAGCAACAACTACAACATCAGCATGTTATCAGCATTATTCTCCTACTAAGTCCAGAACACGGCACTGTACCAGCTACTAAGAAGAAAATTAACTGTATCCCAAACAAAACCAGGACAAAACCTTACTTCCCTCCATTGAATTTCTCTTCCTGAAAGCATCATCTTCTGTTTCTGTGTGCTTACTGCTAAATGATACTGAAAACAGTTCTGTACTAAAAAAGGAAACTGTTTGTAAGAGTTCAGATGTTCAGAAGAAACAGACTTTGTTTTCATGATAAAAGATTTATGCTTTTTCAGTCAATAAG
Source organism: Falco punctatus (assembly GCF_963210335.1). Lineage (NCBI taxonomy): Eukaryota > Metazoa > Chordata > Aves > Falconiformes > Falconidae > Falco > Falco punctatus. The sequence goes on from NW_027660174.1 coordinate 13,526, forward strand.
CTCTGGCAATATCTTACAGCAATACTCAAAAACCTTACTGAGATACTGGCACTCGTACTGAAAGCAATCGGGGTCAAAGAAGAGACATGGACAAAACGGGACAAACTGGTATCACTTCCACATGTGGTCCAGGCTTTCCCAAGAAGCATTAGCAGCCTCTTAACTAGTGACAGTGAGTCCTGATGTGGTTTTCGTGAGTTACCACCTCAGTTATTTCCTTTTTCCCTAACCTACAGCGTGTAATTTTTTATTCTGGATGGAAAGAGGTTTTCCAAGGCAGAAATTTTGCTCATTGAAAGAAGTTGCATTTTATGAACCTCCCATCAGAGTGGATCTTCAGAGATGACATGTGGCAGTAAAAGTCAGCAGTAGCAAGGCTTTTCACTCTCTTTAAAAAAAAATAATAAAAAAATATCTTTTTACAAAGACCCAAGCACAGCCCGTCTTCCAAAAGCTGATGAAATCGCTGCTCTTTGGGCTCTCACTTGTAGCAGTCGAGGTACCACAAACGTGCTCCTCTGCACGCTTCAGTACAGCCAGAAGCGCTGGCGAATCTGCCTGTCCTTTCTGGTAGCCTTATGCATTGCAGCACTGGGGATTTGATTAGTATTTTTTCCCCACCTAGAAGTAGAACACAATGGAGGATCTCTTCCCTCACTGATTTTCTATCATAAATGAAACTTTAAAAGACATTTCAAATCATAAAGTTTACAAAGTGACTTGCATTGTTTAAACTGCAACTGCCCAATAGCTGAAGCACATAATTTATTAGATGTCTCTAAGCAGTTAGGGATTTGTTCTCAATGTTGAAACAGAGCAAGCTCTTAAAAAGATTAGTCAGGATGGGTTTGGTACAATGCTCTGGGTGATGCTCTGTTTGTGTTGAGATAAGATGAAAAACTTTGTGTTGAGATAAGATAAATGACAAATGACGGGCATGGCCTGTTCCGTTCCACACGGTGTTAAAGTTAAGGAATGTAGTCTGAATAATTAGAAAAGGTTCCACTGACCATGTTAAAGGAATGTACTCTGAATAATTAGAAAAGATAAGGTGGGCACCTGAAGGACACAAGGAGACCCTGAGTCAAGAGATCGTTGAACAAAGAAAATTGAAAGGTTTACTCCACCTAGATCCCACCTATTATGAATAGAATAATTAGATGTCGAAATCAAATGAGTATGTATGTAAAGATGTTGTAACCTCTCATGAAAACTGTATAAATTACCTGACTTTTCACTGAAAACTTTGGGGTTAGTTTGTCCGGTGCGAACCGGCTAGCTCCCCAATGTTGCACAAAATAAATACCTTTGCTGCTTAAAGACAAAATTTGTCTCTGAGCCATTACTCTGTGCCATTTTGGCATCAATGTTTAAAAAGATGCAACTGAATGTTATGGGATTTTCCCCGATATTTTGAAGGAGTGCTCTGAAGTACTTTGTTTGTCTCCGTCTTGCAATGGGACGTTTCCCTGGCAGATCAGTAGCATCTCTCTTGGGCAGCACAGCTGGCCAGATGTCACTCCTAATTATGTAACAAAAAAAAAATACCCTAGTCAAATTATAACTGTGTATTTTGGAGATGGATAATTTAACAGTACCAGTTCACAGCTATGCAAGTTCGATTAATGCAAAACAAAAATCAAACACTTCCACACTGTAAGCATTTTTATTGGATGCACATAAACATACCCACACCTTTTTAGTAGAAAGTGAATTACCGAGATTTGTTCTTTATTTTTCATTTTGCTCTTTGAAGTTTTACACTTTTGGCTTTATTGACCAAGCGAGCAAGACGTGCAGCAGCAGCGCAAGGGCTGTGGCTGTTGCGGTGGATCCGTAAGCCTGGATTCTGATGATGGTACAGCCTCGTCCTGCGGCCTCGTGGGGTTATCTCCCTGAGCGGTGCTGCAAGGGCGGTGCTGTGGTTGAACCCGGCAAGCAGCTAAATACCACAGGTGGCACTTTGGCTCATTTTGTCCTGCCCCACGCCCCCTCCCACCCCACCCCAGCGGGTTTGGGAATAGAACTGGGGTGGTGGTGGCAGGGTGTGGCTGGTGTCAGATCTGTGTGTTGAGATAAAGACAGTTTAATAGGCCAGAAAAGGAAGTGGAATAAGAAAAGGATTAGAGTATACAAGTGATGCACAAGGCGGTTGCTCACCTCCCACTAACTGCTGCCCAGCCGGCTCCCGAGCACTGCCCCCTGGCCAGCTTTCCCCCGGTTTATACACTGAGCATGAAATAAGGTATGGCACAGCCCTTTGGCCAGTGGGTCAGCTGTCCCGGCCGTGTCCCCTCCCAGCCTCTGGTGCCCCCAGCCCTCTCGGTGGTGCGAGAAGCTGCAGCCCCCGGCGCTGCCGGGCAGCGCACACCGACTGCAACGGCGTTACCAGCCTGGGGCTCATCCCACAGCAAATCACAGGGCTGTGCCAGCTACCGGGGGGAAATTAACTGTCCCAGGCGGAACCGGTACGGAAGGGATGAGACATTTTCCAGCACCAGCCGGAGCGTTTGCTTTTGTGCCAGGCACGTGTGCCAACCCGCAACGAGCAGCCGTAACAGCGGCGTTCAGAGTCCAGCCCGCTCGGGCTGCGAGAGGACGCGCCGCGTTCCGAGCTGCGCCGCTCGCCCAGCGCCCCCTTCAGCTCAGCTGCCCCCTGCCCCGCACCCGCCCCAGCCCCTCCGCGCCCCGCTGGGGTCTCCTTCACGTGCCCACATGCCGGGGGGGGGGCGGGTCTGGGGCGGGGGGCGTCCGTGCCCTGGGGAGCCCGTCCCGGCGCGGGCACGGAGGGGAGCGTCGCAGAGCCCCCCGGAACGGCGAGCGCGGCTCGGGGAACGCCGGCCGAGGCGTCCCGGGGCAGGGGGGGCGCGGGGGCCCCCAGCCCCGCAGCGGGCTCGCTCCCGGGGCTCGCTCCCCGTGCCCCGAGTAACCCCCCGCCGCCCCCCCGGCGCCGGGCGAGGGGCTGCGAGGGAGCCCGGGGGAGGGGTCGGGCCAGGGCCCCTTTCCCCGCAGGGCTCCGGCTGAGGGCGGGGGCGGGGGGACCCGGGGGCGGGGGGACCCCGGGGCGGGCAGCGGGGCGGCTGCCGGCGGCGGGGCCGGGGCAGGGAGCGGAGCGGCCGCTGAGCGCCGCCGGGCCGCGGCCGCGCCGGGGCAGGTGAGCGGGGGCCGGGGCGGCGAGCGGCGGGCGCGGGGGAGAGCGCCGGGGGGCGGCGGGGCCCGGGCCGGGGCGGGGAGCGGGGCCGGAGCCGCGCTGGGGGGCGCGGGGCTGCGCGGGGGGCCGGGGGCTGCGCTGCCGGGGGGCGGCCGCGCTGTGCCGGGAGCGCCGGGCGGTGCCGGCTGCCGGCACTCGGCTGCGGCCGCGCTGCCCGGGCCGTGCCGGGGGCTGGCGGCGCTGCGGGCCGGAGCGGCGGGGCCCGGGCTGCCGGCGCGGCGCGGGGGGCGCTTTGCTGCGGGGGGCGAGCCCGGCGGGGGGGGGCGAGCGGGCCCGAGGGGGGGCTCCTTCCGCCGCGCCCCCGGGGGGGCGGCCCGGGGGTCCCGAGAGCCGGGGGGGCGGCGGCTGGCGCCTCCCCAGAGCCCCCCCGCGCCTGCCGCGGCCCCGCTCGCCCCGCGCAGCTGCCCCCCGCCCCAGCCCCTCCCCCGCAGCCGGGCCGCAGCCCCCCCGCCCCCGGCCCTGCCGTGACGGCTCAGCCGGGCCCGGTGCGCCGGGCGCTGCCTTGGCGCGGGTGCCGGTAGCCCCGGTGCGGGCAGGGAGCGGCGCCTGCGGAGCCCCCGCGGCAGGGGGGCTCGGCCGGGCACGGGGGAAACTGCTCCGGGGGGGATTAGAGAGAACGGGCCCCTCACGGGAGCGCACATGCTGCAGGAGGCTTTTTTCGGGTAAAATGCAGCTGCCGCTGTCAGGGTGGCTGCCAGGCCGGGCATCGACGGTTCAAGGGTTTTGCTGTTCGGGCTTTTTCAGACGAGCTCGTTCGGTGGTGGAACTTGACAGTCAGTGAATAACCCACGTTGGGCGGAGGAGTTGTCCCAGGTTCGGCAGCTGCAGAATGAGCCCTCTGATACGGCTGGAAACGCTGAGCAGAAGCCTGAGGAGGGAAGATGAAGTAACAGAGTTCTCAACGAAGCAAAAGCATGGAGTTTTGTCCTTGAAGTATGCCTTACCTACTCAGATTTTTTGGGATAGGATCACAAATTTTCATCCATTTGCTGTTTTCATCTCTGGAGTGCTTCTGGTTTTCTCCTGTGTTGCACAGCTGCACGCAGCTGGCTGGGGAGAACTGGCTGTTCTTGTGTACAGAGAGCAGCACGCGTCCCACCGGTCAGCCAGCCCCGTCCACAGGCTGGTGCTGCATTCCGTCTTTTTCTGAAGGCTGGATGTTCAGCTGCCACAATTCATTTTCTCCCTTGTGAGTCAGGAAAGTGACATTGTACTCCTCTGGGAGTACATGGTGTCTTTGAAGGCATTATGCTTACTGCTTTAGACTATACGTTGTGTGCCATCCCACACTGATTCCTGGTGACTAAAAAATGAAGGGACTAAAGTTCTACAAGAAAGTGGCTTGGGGTTTTTTTTTTTGATAGATGCATTTGACACTCCTTCTTGTAGTTTGTCTTTATCTGTGAGGTCCTTGTTTAATTAATAGTAGTCAAATTCCAGAAGGGAAACTGAAACTAACTTGATGTCAGGGACATGCTGATCTGGGGAGAGATGAGAAGCACTGGAACAGTTGTGCGTATGTACCATAAGAAAACAGTGTTGTCCAGAGATTGCTATAGTAGTAGTGTGAAGCCAAGAGGATGAGTGGCGATTAAGTTATTCCTGTGAGCTCACAGTGTGCCACAGGCAAATCTCAAGATGTTCCCTGCTTTGGAGTTTGTTCCTCTCTCTGTTGGTGGTGATTAGTTGGAAAGAAAGCCTATAAAGTACATTAGAATAGAAAAGCCTCTATCCTGTCCTTTCACCCACATTTTGGGCATGTAATGCACAAAGATGAAAGATTTGGAAGGGGCAAAATAACTAGTTAACATTTATTAACTAATCCACAGAATCTCTCCAAACATGATACTGAGGCAAACAACTCGGGGGAAGGGTATGTGAGGGTGAGAATACGTTAAACAACTAACAAATAAAAAAAAATAAATTTGCAGTTGCATTAGCTAGGACCCTTCTTCTAGGTGATTTACATCTTTGCTGTGCCCAATTATACCATATATACCAATAATCAATATCCTGGCTGCCAAAATCTTCTAAAATTATTCTCAAAGTTTTTGTTTATGAGGCTTAGAAGTTCCTCTAGGAGGCCACACATCCATGGGTCCTCCTCTAGTATGAGTCAGGAATGGCCATTCCTCCTGGCACAAAATAATGAATTTTCATTTCAGCAAAGCCTGTGCCAGGGATATCTTTTCCCAATTCTCTAAAAACTCAGCAAGGGGTGCCTCCTTTTCAATGCTGGGTGTATTTTCCATTCTTACCGAATTCATTACCTTCCTCACCAGTATGCAATTTTTAAAATTTAAACGCAAGAGCACTTTCAGGTCTGTGTCTGGAATTACCCATGTCCAAGTCTCATCAGGCGATCTCACCTAGTTGCTGGCAGCATTGGTTTGGTATAATCACAACTTTGTTATAATTTGTTTGCTTTAATCACAAGTCAGAGCTAGGCCACCACCCCAGCGAGTGGCAGAGAGCAAAGGGATACAGCACGGCGTATATACACTTATCAAATCATTAGTCAACGTCCGAAGTTTATAGAAGTTTCCTTTGGTCTTGTCAGTTCTGCAAATCCATCACCTGACCCTGTCCCAGCTGATTGATCTATTCGGTTCCAGTCTCTGCCTCGGTTCCAGGCTCCTCCTCGGATCGTGATCTCTGCCAGCTTTAACTCACACACTCCTTCAAGCACACTTAAGTCTTTGAACAAGCAATTCCTATTCACATCTACTGATTTCTCTAGAAACACCTGCGTTTCTGCAAGCACCTGTGTGCACAAGTTGATCATCTGTTGTTTCTCTGTTCTCCCACTGATTAACTGGAGTGGGTGTTAAACCAGCCTTGGATTAGGGCTATACTGGGGACGAGGCCTGGTTCTGCCACTTTAACTGCTTCAGCACTTTAAATTTCTGAATTCAAAACACATTTTCTTTAACAAGCAATACCAGAACAATGGAGAACAATTAACAATGGTTTGGTCACTGCTGATGACAATTGCTGTTTCTAGTGTATATTGCTGTATGTCACGTTTATGAAACCTGGATCTGCAGGAAGAAAAATGTTCTGTTTCATGTCCACAGATGAGCTCCCTGAGATGAGCATCCACGTTTTAACAAGCCTTTACATCAAAGGCTGTAAACGAGCGTCAGTCTGCACAACCAGCTGGGAATCTTGTGTTGTTCCAGGCACATATTTTTGTCCCATTCAATACCTTGTCTTGTGTGATTTGCCTTTTTGTCTGTCTTGTGCTCTCCTGCTAAAGACTTCATAGGCCTCAGTCTTCTGATGCTGCTCCAGCTCCTGCATCTAATGCTCCTTATCTCTGTCTGCTCTCCAGGAGTTTCAGGGAGTTGCCTCCCCTTCAGGAGGAAGGGAAGAAAAACAACTTGCCAGATGAAGTGCTGGTCCATTTCACCTGTGCAAACAGGAAAGGAGTGAAGAAACAATGAGAATGTACATGAGATGCAAAGACACAGGATTTCCGGATAATATTACTGTATTCTGGTGTGTCGTGTCCGCCCCTTTTTTTTTTTCAAATTCAAATCACTATTCTGTTCACTCTTTTTTGTTAGATCTAGAAGTAGCCTGCTGCTAAGCTACTCAACTGAACTATCACCTACGCAGGGACTTCAGAATTGCCTTTCTGTGCCAGGATTAAATGCTGCCAAGCAGGAATGCCTGAACAGATCAAGCTTTAATGTTCAGACCTGTAACAGCAGGGTTCCAATACACCCTTGTTTTCGTGCCCCACAGACAAAAAAGCACTACTATTCTGCAACCACACACTTCGCCCATCTGACAGGCAAACAAAACATCATGGCTATTGGAACAGAGTAGCATAAAGGTAAAAGAGCCTAGGTGATATCAATTTAAGCTATCTACATTTAGGTTAAAAGAAAACTTCAGGCTAGAAAAAAAACCTATTTCACACGTGCATAATAGAATGAGCTGAACTGGAGAACTGTTTAGGGGGACCAATGAACTGAAAACCATTTAAGGAGTGGTCACAGCACTTGCTAAAGGGATCCTTTCCAGAAAGAAGTTGTTTTCCCAAGTTTTTACCCCAGCGAGTTTAAAATTCAATAGAAATAAGTATTCAATCAGAGTGAACATTAGTCACTGGGTATGCCTTTTATTTTTGTTATGTCATCGCAACAATACATGCAATAGTTATAAATTTCATGCATTTGCAAACCTGTTTTGATGCTGCTGAGGACACAGTTAACATTCTAGATTGGGGTGCAAATTTAGTGATGCTGTGTTTGCGTTTCTTTTGGACACTGTACGCTTCCAGAAGACATTAATTCTTCTCTTCTATCTCCAGCAATGTGCTGCTGACAGAGTACAGTAACTGAGTCAAAAACAACACAATTTTTTCCTCAACTTGTGTTTTGGATGGATTGTTTTGAATCACTAAGAAAGAGTTCTACTGTACTACCTGTAAGTAGATGTCCTAGGTTTTCTAGCACAGATCTATACAGTTCTTTAAATATTTCTTTATATTTATATATATATATATATATATATACATTTCTTATAAAACTTCAACAAGAAGAATGATTTTTAGGGTGTTTGCTCTATGACTATAATAATGGTCTTTTTCGAGGGGAGACTCACTATTTGGTCAGTCCAGTCAGCTCAACGGTCCTTGTGCTCACCAAATAGCAAAGGAAGTAGCAGGACTGCAGGGCTGGAACAGGGGAAACGCCAGACTTGCCCTTCAGCTGTTGTATCGGACAACTAGTTTGCTGTTGCTGCAGCTCAGACACTTTTCCCCTGGATTGCGGGACACTCACCCACACATGGTAGTATACTATGACTCCACTACTTCAGGAGAACGACTTCATAGTCGTTAGCTAGCCGAAACCAAGCTTACTCAGCTTCAACAAGAATGTTGGGCTGTTGTATTAGAGATGGGGGCTCCCAAGCAGCAGCGGCCTTCGGTGCCACAGTAAAAAAGGGCAGGAGAAACTGAAGGGAAGGAAGTACTCAGCAGCCTTTCCCTGACCTGCTATAGGCTAGACTCACCGTTTTACTCAAAAAAGGACAGATTCCCTAGGGATTTAAAAAGAAGCACACAGAATAGAGATTTGACCTCAATCTCCTTATTCCTAGGTTAAAAATATATGTCTCAGACATGATAAGAATATGTTAAGGGCAAGGGGTAGAGGGGCGGAATGTCTTACTCTCTTCCCCCCCTCTCCCAGCAGACAGCAACATCATTCTTCATACAGGTATGTTACCAAATCAACTGTGTTACCTTGACACACATTTTCCATTATGGTTAAGACGCTATGCATATGTGCCATTTTATAATATCTCTGTATAACTTACATTCTACAAGCTTAGTGCAAAGTGACAAAAGGAACCCTTGTTTTTTGCATCATCCCACTTTTCATCCAGCCATCATAAAAACTTTTAAGCATTTTGTCCTTGAAGTATCTTCAAAAGCTTAAATGTCCTGATAAATTCATGTGATAGGCGTTTGGCAAATATGCAAAGAAAACAGAAACACAGAGGCAATTGATGAAAATGCATCAAAAAATAATTGTCTTATATTTTAGGCCAGTACATCCTAGACCTAAATTCTTTTCTTCTCCAAAAGAATAAAGATTGTATTGATATTCAGATACTAAGTTAGAACAGATACGTGTTGCCATTTTAGACTTCTAAAGAGTGTGGAGATCTGTGGCTAAATGAATCTCCCCACTAGCAGAACAGTAGCAAAGATGCTGACTATGTGCTATTCATTATATAAACTAACACATTTGACAGCTGAACTGAGACTCTCACTGTTACCTTCAAACTTGAACTTTGACTTGACCTAATCCCATATCAAATGATAACAGTTTACCATCTATCCTTGGTCAGCCCAATGGAAGACTTCAAGGGATAGATTTAGTAGGATATAGTTTGGCCTTGACATACGGACTGTATCTGTTCTTACTTACTTAAAGAACAATAAAACCTTGTATTTCATTTCTCTTTTTTTTCTTGTTTTTTAACAGATGGAGGGCTGGTGTCTTATTCCATTCTGTCTCCCCACCTGGATGCCTTAAATGTGATAATAAGGGAAGCATGGGGTGAGCCCACCAAAAGCTCAGTTCAAGTTGGGATACAGTGAGAAAGGAAAGAAAATAGACTGATACCTATCTTCTGTCATGGCAAATGAAAGACATTTAAGGCTGCCATAGGAGAATGTGAAGCAGAAATCAGCACTGACTTCTGAATTAACGGTGGCAGAACCTAACAATGCAGGACTGGAGTGCACTGCACCCTCTCAAAGAAGTACAGATGCTCCATCAGTGACACCTAATTGAAAATGAACATTTCTGTCAGTCAGTTTATGTGGCACATTTCAAAACAGCAAACTGCAAGTCTAAACATCACAGGAATCACTTTCTGGTTACTATTCCTCCTGAGATCTCACCTGGCTGAGTTTACCACAGGAAAACCTTCTTTGGGAAATTCAAAGAACGTGTTTCACTCTCACTGCAAAATTAACTATTTTGCTCTTTTCTGAATGAGCTTTTCATTATAATCCAGAGTTCAAAAGTTCTTTTGTGAAACACCTTAATACAGCCATGGCATTTTTTGTAACTCGTAGTAGTAGATTTGGTTAACATTTTTTAAGGGATGAAGGATTACTAAAATCACTTAGTCTGAGCTACTATCTGTTTAACACAGGGCAAAGGATTGAATCCCGTAATTCCAAAAGGAGAATATATTTTCATTACTCTGAAAATGTAGTGGAGTAGTAGTATGATTATAACAAGGATCGTACCAGTGCATGCTGACTTCTTTGTCTGCAAATGCTCTGCAGAGACAACTAAGGATGAGGTCTTCTCTTTTCACATCTCTGAAGTAACAAACATATTCAGTAGTGCTATAAAATATTAAATAGCAAACAGGTTTATTTTTAGTGGTCATTCAGAGTTTACTTATGCCATTTACATATGTGGACTTCAAAGTCCCCTTGAATTGCAGAACAGTGAAGCAAAACCTTATCAATGGTGCTTTTGTGTTAAAAGCTTCAATCCCCAGTTACCTTTAACTTAATACTTTCATCCTAGTGAGTCCTGACATTAAGAAACTTGGGGAAAGACATGATGAATGGCAGGATGACACAAAAGCAAAAGATTCATGCATATTAGTAATTTATCCCTATCCCTTCCTGGTGTTTGTACCCCTCAGTAGATATGAAAAAGCAATGTACTTCTCTTCCATCCTAGCAAAGGATGTTGGATGAGTCACCACGGACAAAAATGCATCATAATGTTGTCATGTCAATCAAAGCTTTGACAGACAATTCCAAGTCCATTGAGCAAAGATTTATGAAATTATGAACCAGTTTCTGCTCAATTAATCTCTGCATAGACTCCTCTAATCATATTTGAGAATATTATTTACCAGGTGAACCAAAACAAAAGAAGAAATAGACAAAAATCAAATGCATCCGAACCAAATATATTTTTGTGTTTTCTGTAGCAAAGATAAAATCACTGCATTTTGTTTGGATTGAAATGAATTATTTTGGTAACTTCCCTCCCCCCCCTTAAAAAAAAAAAAAAAAAAAAAAAAGAGCAGAGAAAATGAAAGTCTAAATTGTTACAAAAGTGCTGATGCCAACCTGCCCCATTTTCACCTCTGACTTCTATTCACAAATTGCAATGCTTGGGTAGATCACTTGGAATGGAACAGCCCTGTTTTCAGTCTCCCAGGACAGCACCCCAGCCCTGAAGCAGTAAGGCTGTTTGAGGTATGAATCTCTCCTAGTGACATTGTTCCACTTTGGGAAATAAGCATTTCCTAGACCAAAGGCTGAAACTTGAGTGAATATCTTAAACACAAGACCGCATAATTATTTTATATAAAACATATCTAGCTTGAAAGCTGCAATGTAATCTCAGCTTCAAAATGCACTCTGGATAGGGAGTTACGCACTCTTTCGACAGGAAGGGCTTGATTTAAATCCCTGTCATTGGTTCCTCTGTAAGAGACTGCACGACAACGCTTCTTTCAAGAGCAGCTCTGAGAAGCCAATTTTTCAGGAAATAGTGAGTGAGTATGCATCTGCGTATGTGCTGCAACTTCTGAGCAGTAAAGAACTGGGAAAGGAGGATCTGAATGTGAAAACATCTGTCCTCTACCAGTACCTTGGGCACTCAGCTTGAGGCAAGCCAGCCAGCACCTAAACACCCAAATCCCCAACACTCACCTGAACCATGAGGGAATGGCACCTGCCAGTATTACAAAATGGAAATCTTCAGAAAAGTGTTTGTTCATGGTAAGGGATGTTTCTACCTCCTTTTCTCTTACGGACATCTCTCCTATTCACTAGCACACTTTTACTGGTGTTCTTGTGGAAGTAAGACTGTCTGCTTTGAGATAAAACCTGCAATGATGCTGGGATCAGCACTGGGGGAAAGGAAGCATCCAAAAGCCCTTTACCGAAGATCTCAGCTGGTCTAAAAGACTCAGTCTGCAGCTCTTCCAAAGGAAATCTGTTTTCTTAACGATCTGTCCTTTTTCGTCTGCAGAGAGAAAGTCAAGTGTGTTCTTGTACTCTATTTTAGTAAAATGGATGTGCAGTACTCACTTCATTATAACCACTGTGAGGATTAAAAGTAACTTGAGCAAATGGCCCCAACCCCTTGTAATTATCTTTTGAAGGCATTTGAAGACAAAAGAAAAAAAAAACCCACCCCCCCCAAACTAGCTCCAGAACAGCAGTGCTTGCCAAGGGACCAGTGAGCAGCTGGCAGGGGCTGTGGGCGCAGCAGTTCCCCCATGAGCCTGGCTCTCCCACACGGTGTCCTGGGCCGATGGCAGGGTGGCAGGACCTGTGGCACAGGGAGGGTGCAGAGGGCCTCAGAGAAGGAGCTCTTCCATGGATGTGTGCAGGGTAAGGCTGAAAGGCCTCTGACGCTGCCCGCCTATGGCGTCGCTCAGCCCACGGGCTTCTGCGCTGACACCCCTCAGTCTCCAGGGCTTCAACAGGTCCCTAGTGCCACTGAAAAGGCAAAAGGAGGGGGTACGGGACGAACAGTCGGTTATTCTTTCTGGCCTGGGGCCTCTGAACCATACTCCCAGATGAGTGACCCAGCTGGCAGAGCCCCACCTCTGCCCAGGCCCTCCTGGGGGGCACAGCCCTTCCCAGCCCTGGGTCCCCCTTCCCTCTGAAGTCTCTCAGCTGTGTAGCTCCTTCCCCTGTTAACCCTTTCAGAGGTAACGCAACAGAGAAGCAAGAAGCTGAGAAGTTTAATTGAGAGCACAAATATTCTTTTAAAAACACACCTTCAAACCACGACAGGTCCAGGCCTGTGAGAAGCTCCTGACTGCAGCTGTGTGCCCCCTTACTGCGCCGTGCCAGGGGGGCGCAGCCCAGCCTGAGGCCTTGGGCCAACCCAGTACCGAGCCCTCTTCCTTCTGGCGGAAGACTAAGACCTCTTGCTTAAAGCTTGCTTTTCTTTTGAAAACAGTTTGTAGCTCCTTTCTTACTACTTGCTAGCAAAATTCCTCTTCTTCGTTGCCACAAACTGGCTGCAAGTGGAGTTCTCTGCAGACACTACTCGTGGCACATCTCTACCGCTTTATGTAGACTCCTGTCAGTACAACCACTCGGCCCTGACCCCCGCTCTGGGCTCTTCTCAGCTTACTGAAAGGTCTTTCCACTACACCACTGGTCCCCACTGGAGTCAGTCGAGGCCTGTGGTTTATTGGTGGGACCTGGCTTTAAGTCCTGAACACACGTGAAGATCTATTAAATAAGCACACTGCTTTTCTGCAATGTGGCACAGAAGACTACAAGGTCAGCGAGTAGTCCAGCAATGACAGAAATTTCTTTATGCAGGCAAAGGCCCACGGCTACATTTTTGTAAATGCTCCTTGTGGAGAAGGAGGCTCAAACTGGGTACATCTCAAGGGGCGCTCAGATACATGGAGCCACTTCTAGCTAACAAGGGATACTCCTCTACTTCTCCCTCAAATCCCCCAGATACCTGTGAAATCACTTCTCCAGCACAGAAATAGGTCTGCCTTAAGCCACACCAGCTCGCTTGCCAAATTCACCGTGGTCAGAGCTCTGCAGTTCCGAGGAAAACCTGTAGCTTTTATGTAATGAAAAAGTAACTGGCACTGTGTTTACCACCCCTTCTCAGATGATTTTTGCATCTGGATTGTTTCCAGTGTACATATATGGTTCATATATGTTTATAGCTTTATAAAGTTTTAAAAACTTTGGCAGTCTCTCAGCCAGAGCTGTGATGCAGGTCTGGTGTGTATTTATGGGGCCTGAGCTGTGTACCAAAATACTGGGAAGTTTCAAGTGCCTTAATGGACTTGCAGGTGGAGCTAAGTGGAAGCTGTAACCCAGGTGAGGAGGATTTCTTCCATGTGTTAAAAACAAAGTTTTCCTACAACAACAAATTCCTGACAGCCTCACTGCAACCACTTAATTCACCTGATCCCAGGCAGCACACTCCTGCAGAGCCCCACAGCTGTCTGAATGGACGTGCAGGCTCAGTGCCACCCCAGATCTCACACACCCTTGGCCCCTCTACAGCCCACGCTGCTTTGCACGTGATGATAAGCCTGAGTTACAGGGCTGGCCCACTCTCTAGCCTCCAGCAGCCTCATGTGCCATTACCACAGTCTTCCTCTGCCAGGTGGGAGGGCCCTTGGCATCACTTAACCCTGGCCTTGCTGTGCCTGAATCGTGGCAGACTCCACTGGGGGGTGGGAGAATGGAGCATCAGCAAGTGCCCATCTACTCTCGGATGCAGAATTTATGTTTAGTCTCAGCTTTGGTCCCACATCCCACCCCAAACATCCCTGGGCTACTTGTCAGTGGGTCCTCCTGCTCCCACCCTTGCTCTGTCCTTAGGCAAAATCATACACAGTGACACACTCCGCTCTGTGAGTACCTGGCAGTTGCATTAGAAGTCTTTTTCTGAAAAAACCTCACCTCGCATGCTTGTACCTTAGCCCCTATATGGGCTACACGTACAGTAATATTGTGGCTGTACTGGTTTTACCGCCTCACTATAAAGGCTCTTGAAACCTGATAAATAATTTTTGATGGTAGGCCATAGCTGGCTTCAAGCAGGCAGTCCAGCAAGCAGTAGAGATTTTGCATATACAGCTATTAAGGTAACACGAAAGGTCAACTTCTTTCCGCACTGCTACAGGAAGCAGTGAGGAGACAGAGACAGAACACATTTATGTAATGAGTTAATTACAATTAATACAAAAGATTAATATCTACTCAAAGAGTCTGTATTCAACACTGCCAAATCTAGGAATGCTGGACACTGTCATTTTTGCTCCTTACAATACCTGAGCATCCATTTCAAACCCTTTCCTGACAATCTAATTTCCCCCTTGAAATTTTTGAATGTGTAGGCACCAGTTTTGTCTCCCCTCACCACCCTCAGAAAATGAAGCACAGCTATTTTTACTAGCATTACAAAACACCTTTCATTTAAATCAGACTTGTAAAAACAACAGAAGACCTTTATTGCTTTTTAACCTTGTGCTAGGCATTGTTATTTCCCTTTTTGAGAAAACATCCTCTATGAATATATATTTAGAATTCTTCCCACAAACTTACGAACTGATTGCAATCATAGAATTACTAGAAAACTGACAAATTTTAAACAATATTTCGAAAGGTAAACATACCTGATCTTTTATTAATGATGTACTAGCAGCTTCCTATAAAATAGTATCTATCATTTTGAAAAGACTAGATCCTCAAAATGCAAAGAAAACATATACCAGCTCAATGTCCATACTCATACAAAGAGGAAGGTTTCAAGAATGTAATGAGAGAGATTGCACTTATTGTTGCAAATAATTAAAGAATCAGAATTTGTAAGCATTAGGAAGTTTCCCTCAGATAAAGAGGCAGAAATGTGCTAATTTCTTCCCTTCATAACGCTAGCGGAGTCCTAGAATTACAGTTAAGGTGATGATACAACCTAGTCAGTCAATCATCTCATGTCTGCCCAGGTAATTATATTTTAACTGTTAAAGGGCTTTTGTAAAGGGAAATTGTCAGCCACGTGAATGCTTGGTTGATGCAGCACATGCATTTACTGTCTTAAGGCGATTAATGGAATTCCCAGCCCAGGGGAGGCCAAATGATGAATTCAGTACCACCCCTGGTATTTAAGAGCAACTGACCAAGAGAAATAATGCAGGACATACCCACACTGCTCTTCATTTGTGGCAGATAAAGGAGTTTAGAGAAGAACCTGTATAACTTCCACTACAGATAGCTCCTTAGCTTTGACTGAACAGACTGAGGCTATTTTACTCCACAAGGCCTCCACAGGGCATTAACTTTGCTCCTAAATAATTTAGCTGGTCAGTGAACAAGGAACAAATGCTTTTCAGGACTTGTATGAAGGACCAGGAGATGAAGTGGCATGTGCTGGGTGGGGATTTCATATGCAGTTTACCACTTGACTTAGCATGTAGTGCTGCGCAATATGAACAGTGTTACTGGTCCCGTTTCCCTGCCTTTAAAAGGAAGAGGGTACCTGGGACCTAGATATGAGTTCCTCCTCCTAAGGCCATAAGGCTCAATGTTTGAAAAATAGCTTAGGAACTTTGGAAGAAAGATGTACAAAATCATTATTGATTCCAAATGTTTTGTATACTCTGTTGCTGCACTCAATAAAACACTCAATTATAGAACATGTTTCTGCAAAGCCAGCATGCAGAAAATTCTCTATTGTCTCTTTCTACTCTATCAAGCAGTCCATGGAAATCTTTAGAGTCCCTGGTCAATACTATTTAAAACATCAAGGCTGATTTTACACTCCACATTCTTTGTAATTTCTCTTTCTCTCAAACAGGTAGTACACTTGTGGGAAGAATGCCTTCCTGTGGATAACTGGCTAACTGAAAAAGTTCACATAGACATAGTCCAGCTGGCTGGACAAAAATGCACATCGCTCTCAGCTTATCTGAAGTAAAGCAAAAATACACTGTCCTTGGCTGTTCTTGTTACACAATATCAGGAAGATTTCGGTGGGAAAAGAATGTTGCAGGTGGGAACAGATAATTACAGAAGAGAAACTAGGGGCGGACTTGATATTTAGGCAACTAACCATTAACTTTTGTAATATGTATGAGCTAATTATAACAAGGCATAAAAGGTGACTGTAAGGGACAATAAACGAAGCCTGCTGATCACTCATATTGAGTGACTGTGTCTTCCCTCCATTGTGACACCTTCCCTTCATAATTATAACACACAAAGCTTCAGGCATGCACATTTGAGGTGAAGGCCTAAAATTCTGAAGGATCTCATTATCCTTCCAACACAAAAAGACTTTCCTGGGGACCACTGCTTTTCTGTGAAAGGATGTGTATTTTGTTTCCTTTCAATGTTACAGTAAAAGATAATGTCATGACCACCTCATAGACTTACTGGTAATCCATTTCATGAAAAATCAAATCCACCCACTGTATAAGCATACATTTATTATAATACAAGAACCCATACAGGGTAGCCTAGAAGCAAACTGGTTCCAATTTGTCCCTCCCAATCATTCAGCTTCCACTGCATGTCTCTTGGAGTCATGGGGCAAGCCAAGTGCATCTTGACAGCCCTGGAAATTATTCTAAACCAGTTCATCATATTCCTCAACACTTCTGATTACAAAGTTAATAGCTTGAAATGGACATTCTGGAGTTAACCCTGTGACCTGCTTAGCAGAAGAGCAGCAAAGTGTGGTGCAAGTGCCATGCTGAGAGTGACAACACCTAGTGATGCTTGAGGCTCCAGTACTAGAAGCAATGCCAGAAAATGGAGGTAATTGAGGGGATTTAATTTGTTCTTTCGTCCTGCATAAGTTTGCTTTCCATAATTGACTTTCACATGCAACTTATGATGTGTATTTCTCAATAGGAAAATACCGGTGATGAGGGCCGACGATGCAGCTTGATCAGGTATTTGGCTAATTCTCTACTGTCTGAAGGCAGACTGGAATTTCTCAGAGAGTGTAGGGCTCTTAGGACAGAACATGTATTCAGAGCTGCCCAACAACTACTTTTGGCCAGTACCTGAATGATTCACATCCAGTCCAGTAACAGATGACATTAAAGTATTATGGGCGAGGGAAAAATATTTATTTCTTAGATAAAAAGGGGCTTTAATATTTCCTTCTGAAAACAAACACCACCACCACCCCGACCCCTGTTTAAAAAAAGGGATGTACACTCAGCAGGTTTAGCCAGCTCACCACAGGCTTGAATGAGCAACACTGGCACAGTAAAGGGGGCAGGAACACGTAACTAGGGCGCCGCAAAAGGAAGCAGGACTGTGCTACTGACCCCATGAACCCATTAGATTAACTTTGTTGTAAAGCCAATCTGCTCTCTGACTGATATCCAGGCTATCTGTAGAAACATGTGAGACAGGAATCAACTGAATGAGTCTCATTCTCCAAGTGTAAGACTTGACAGGTCTGAATGTGGGTTTTAAATGCCTGAACAAGGAAGAAAAGAGATTCTGGTGATGAAGACTTTTTGCAAAACAAAAAGATTCCAACCTGAATCCACACTGTGTAAAGCATTAAGGACATCTTTTTATCTTTGGAAATTATTTTACAGTTAACTGAATAACAACTCTGAAAACAAAGCCTCTTTTTATTCTCTCTCCTTGCATTTGCAATGGGAAGGATTTAAAGAACTGTATTTGATCCATTAGGTTGAGGAACTCACAGCACTGTACATTGGTTTAGTGTACTAAATTTAGTTGACTTCTGTCTCTTTCAATTACCCCTCTAAAAAGGACAGGTGAAAAATGTCTCCCTTTATATCATTTTGTTTGCTGTTAATTCTTCTCTTCTGGTGCTTGCTTGTTTTTTAGGGTAGGCAGAACAGAACAGCTTAAGGGGGAAAACAGCCCTATAAAAAGCTCTTTTGCTGCATTTGAGCTTGTAGAGTCTTCCATTTCATATTTATATCTCATCAATAAAGTGTCAGGATCGCTGATAAGAACTGAAAAGTCAGATGGAGAATGGACTGAATCTTAACTTTGGTAAAATAGGCTAACTGTAAGAAATCCTGAATGTAAAAATAAATTCCCATGCATGCTATCCTCATCATTAATGGGAAGCAAAACTAAATACAAGTTTTACATAATTAATCCACTGACTTGTCCATTTCTTCCACAGCAAAGAACTGTAGAGGAATAGCATGCCCTAATTCTCAGAACTGTGCTCCACATCAGAGGTGCTCTTAGACATTTCAGAAACAGTTTACATTCCATTTGGTATCACTTATGTGTATGCCCTCTGTAGGCTATGTGCTACTCTTAACACCCCTCGACCTCTCAAAAGGAGCTAGAAAGTAGGCGTGAATTCTGGGGCAGGTCTTGAACTCAACTTTTTCTTTGCAAAGGATACAACAGTGAGAGGCAAAAGGTTTCTGACTGTGAAGTCCTCTAATCATCAAATGGTAATCAAATACTTTGATGAGGAGGAAGCAAAAATATTGATGTATTTTAGTGATCTGTTTAAAATTCCAGAACAGTAATTGTTGAATTTGACTGCTCTCAAAAACCTTGTTCTGAAAACAGAAAGATGCAGCAATGATTTGTTCTGAGTTTCTTCAGAGTCTGAATGATCAAAGACATATTGAAGTTTAATTTCTCCACCTTTTTTCAGTGTTAGGACTGGGCTGATACTCCACAGGGACCAAAACCAAACAACCCCCCCACCCAAAACAACAACAAACAAAATACAACAACAAAACATTTTAGCCCCTGTCAAGCTGCAAAACCCAGCTGACCCACAGTGAGTGATCTAGTGGGTTCCCCAGTACCTGTGCAGGACTCTTACTTCTGGTCCCAGGGCTCTGAACATTGCAAGCACGGCCCTGATTAGACATCAGTTGTATGATCACAAGTGCATCAAATAGCAGTTAACATTGTCTGCACTTAAAGGGGGAAGAAATCAGATTGAATAGAACTGACAGAGATGAAGGGAAGACCCAAGGTGGATGGCTCTGTTTTGTTTTGTGGTGAAGAGGAAGCAACAAGGCAACCATTGTTGTAGGAAAGGCCCACACCTTGGAACTTCAACCCTAGGCAAGAATCAGAGAGCCTGTCCAGGAAAGCAATTCCATTTCCTCAGCTCTAAGCACAACGCTCTGGTGTGCCCTGGCCTGTTTCAATGCCTGCCAGTGCCTCAGGTCTGCTATGGCTCCTCTCATTTTCAGTGCTCTTCAGGGCAATGCCAATTTCAATAAAGCTAATAATTAGCTTAATGAGGCTAAATAATTAGTCTAATAAAGCTAAACTACTGGTTAGAATAACCAAAAAATTCTCTTGGAAGGCAGAAGGAGGAAGTATATTGACATGAAGTAAGCAAAATACCTGATAAAAGAAAATTCACTTCACCATCAGCACTCAACATCTCACATTCTAGTACACGAGGTACTATGCACATGGGTAAGAAGACAACCACCTCTTGAAAGAGCTTAAAACAAAGCCAACAGGCAAAAACTGTGAAGAGCAAAAACACGACACATTTCAATACATTTGTTTCTCATGCCTGTGGTTCCTCATTGCCTTGCTCACAGTACCTTGAATGTCAGAATGTCAAGTTCAAGCATAAGTTCTGTGAGTTAGCTTGAGAGTTACAGTCTTGCAGCATGCAATTTCATTAACAAATTGCTCATTCTTTGTTAGGGCCTATCTTGCAATTTTGCTTCTATCACTGCTCTTAAAGATAATTCAGCAGTGTGCTAAACAGCCAAAAATATCATCATCTTTCTTGCAGGCAAGGGGTATATTTTTAGAGGAACATAAACCTGATTTTCAGTGATACTGGGTAACTGCAGCTCTTACTGGCTTCAAATGATATCTTGCGCACTACCACCTCAGAAAACTCAAGCTTTCCATAGAAACAATGGAATTCATCCCCAAAACAGAATAGTTTCCACACAGAGAAAAAAGTATTCTGGTCAGATTTAAAGAAAACCTTGTGTTGCACTTACACCAGAAATGGATGACAAGTTTCAAAGCTGTTTTTAGGAGGGCTTTGACTTGAGGAAAGGAAATAAGCAATCAGTGAGGTAACTCACTGCCACACATGGAACCAGCTAATGTATGAAGATAACAGAGGCAAAAAATGTTGTCAGTCTCTAAAGTGGTATATCAAGTAACATTTGGTCTGGATAAGAGAGAGTTTTAAATTCCACCTCATCCCAGGTTTGACAACACTGATTAAAAAAACCCCAAATCCTACAAATTACTGATCATCAGCTCCATCGGTGACAAAAGGAACTAGTTGTTAGACCATGTCCAGATATTTTCAGCATCATATTGTCTTCTGAATGTGGTGCCGTTTACTCTATACCTTTCACTATGGCTATCGACAAGCATTATTAGAAGTGAGTCAGGGACTGCACATTTGTTAGTGCAGATCCACCTTCACCATTCCAAAGCAAACATTTCCATAATGACAGATTAGTGAGAATGCAGGAATAAAGGCATTTTTATAGATATATCTGTTTTCAGAAAGGAATTCAATTTATTAATAAGACTATTTTTCTTGAAGTTTAGCAGCAGATAGACAAAATTAGCTGGAGGGTTACTTACTTTCAAGTAGATCCAGTGTTCCACTCCTCTCCTGGCAGAAAAGAAAAGTACCTTCAGGTTTTCAAGGCACAGATTGTGTATTTCTTGTGGTATGAACTAATTTCTTTTAACATTCAGCTGTGCAACTCACCAGTTCCAAGAACTGCGTGTTATAGTTTGCATTCTAATAAAGCTAAGTACCTTCCCTTCCAGGGCTCTTTTGTCTTCTAAATGCATCCTCCTTGGTTGTATTTCATCTTCCTGTGTTCTCACTGCTTCTCTGTAAATGAACATATTAATCCTTAATTTTCTAGGTTTCTTGCTTCATTTGCCAAAGAAGCGTTTTCCTTCTCTCAGGAGCTGCAGATGCAGATTACCACTGTGCCAGCTTCTTCCTGTCTGGAGCGGTTTGGCAAAAGGAATTAGTTCAGGAAAGTTCATAAACGTCTATTTTCTTTTCACTTCTACTACACTTCACAGCTGTCTCACTGTACTCTTGTCACTTTTCTTTCGAGTATACTTATGAAAACTCATCACAGCAGCTAAGGTCTGCAGGGTTGGAAAGCTGACCTTCCAACACAAGGGGCAGAAATACGGGAGGCAATCTTTCTCCCATCAAATAACAGTTCCTCCACAACCCTTTTACTGTTTGGGATATCGCTGAGAAAATGCAAAGCCTCAATTTTGGCTTGTTGCAGCATTCACAATGATGGAGAAAAAGCTGTCAGGATTCACTTGTCAGCAGCTTAGTTGTGGAACTTGAGGTCCATTTGAAAATACTTCAGTTATTTGTATGCAGTAGACCTAAATGCAAGGGCATTAAAATCTGGCATGAAAGCCTATATGAGCAGGATATGCTCTAGTCTGAAAGAAGACAGGTTTTGATTGAGATAAGATGAAACACAGACAACTAGAAAGAAGTACAAGTGCAATACTGCTGGTTGACTTCATGTTTAAAAACATGGCACATCAGTGCAGAGAAAAACTAGTCTGTAGCATCCAATTAGAGCTACTGCATTTTTCTAAGCTGTCCGGCTTACTCTGCATCCAGGCAAAACAGTTCACAAAAATAGTATATTCCCTTTTTTATGTATCACTTCAGGAGAAAAGGAAAAAAAACCCCAGACAACAAGACACACAACCCCCCAAAACTGTTGCTATAGAGGTATCATCTACAGAGATAAAGAAGGCCTAAAATGAAGCAATAATTCATAGAATCACCTTTCTAAATCTTCAGTTGCTCAGTCTTGAAAATATGGGGGAAGAAAACTGAAATGCATGTGAGTTAGCATGCGGTTGCATAAAGCTATCCATGAGATCAACTAGGACTCTAGGAATTTCCAAAGAAGCTGATCCCACCACACCTGCTTTCTCCCTACCTGTGAGAAAGGACATCATGAAAATCAACCTTCAGACAGATAAGATTCCTTCTCCCTTCGAGTACTGCATCATCACAGAGAGCCCAGCACCCCAAAACAGCAAGAGAGATGAAGGAACTGGCATTTACTGCCACAGAGCATTTCCAATTGGTTTGATACTGCAGGTCAGCTACAAGCAACAGGATCCAACTCATGTTCAAAGAGCTCCAGCTCTACGTCTTATTTAACAACGGAAGTGGTGCACTCTGGAAACTAATTTAGATGTCCCACTATATATGCTGGTAAAAGCATATATATATATATATAAAAATAAAAAAAGACATATACACACACACACACACTGATTATTCAGACATAATCTGGGGTTTGCCTCACACCTCCTGCAATGAATCTACTGATACTTACCTATCATCACACATAGAGGGCATTGCAAACCATCCTTGAAACAACTCATCAGCAACTAGTAGACTCTGTATTAAAACTGTAGCAGTATTAATATTTGATGTCTTCACAACAGTAAAGATTTATTTATTTTTTAAAAAGTAGAAAAGTCTGAGAAAGCCATTATTTGTCATGGGATGATTCAAAAGCTGTTAATCTCCTGCCTACACCTTAAAGAAAGAAAAGAGGAGAAAAATCTAATTTAAACAAGTGTTATTAGGGATAAAAAATTCAGACTGATGTTACATTAAATTATTTGGGAGGCTGAGGTATCCAGCCATGGTCTTCAGTATAAAAGAAAATTATAGGGTCTATCAACTAGAGAAGCGGTGCTCTGAGCCTATGTGCTGGCATGCTTACAGGTTTTTTAATGCCTGGCAGGTTGTTTTACAAACTAAACTCAGCAAGATGACAATTCCACCAGAAGGTGCTTCAGATGGTTTTGCTAATAATTTTGATCAGCTGAAATGGAGAAAAACATAACTTCATTTATTTGGCTTTTCCAGAACCTGTCAAGTCTGAGCAGAACCATTAATTCCCCCTTCTGCATCTCCCCCACCTTCTTCCAGAAAAGACACACTTCAATTTTATTTTTTTTCTACAAGTATTCTGCATAATCAGCCTTTGTTCCCAAAAAAAACTTTGGTCATTCTTTGTTCACTTCCTTTGCTAGAAGGAAGTGCCATTTCTTGAGAATATTCATTGGAGGCTGGTACTGCTACTGCTGCAAACATGGAAGTGCTAACCACATCTATTGGCTTTTGTTTTAAGAGCCTTTTAACCAACTTTGTTAATGGACTGAATGCAATTCAGATATGGAACTTGGATAAAATGTAGCTTCAATTGGCTATGAAAATTTAAGAGCCAACTAAGATAGCTAATTACAAAAAAGCTCCAGTGATAATGCTAAGCAGAATTAGTAATAGCAAATGACAGTCTGTCTAGTCTTATTCCCAAAGGGAAAGAAACTCTTAACTAAGAAGTCAACCAGACAACGTGCAGAAAACCTAATTGCACTACTGTTATTATGGCATCCCAAATCTGGCAGCTCACTAGGATAAAACAGTGAGTAAAGTCTGTCAAACTACTCAGGAAAGCAGCTGACCCCCTTCTTAATGCTAGCTGTAACAGACATCGGGAATTGCATTATCATTTTATATTAACTTATTGGGAAATATTCCTGTAAAAATTAGCAAAGCAGCACCATCTAAAAAATATCTTATACCCATCCTGAATTTGATTCTTTCGCCAGATATTTTAGATTAAGGAAAAAAAATAGAAACAATTTGTCTGCAAAGTGTTCAAGCACTAAAAGAAGCATTCTGTGCTTCGTTATCAATAGCCTCATGACACCATCAGCTGAAGTGCCCACTAGTTCTCCTGTGAAGATTTATCATGTATAGCGGCCACTTTGAAACATAGGTAGCGGAGTCTTTAACGTTCCCTACTCAAGAGTCTCCCTGCTGTGCTGTAAATGTCAGTCCGTTTTTTTCACAGCTGTGCGCACAGATTGGAAACAGCAGGAGAGCTTGGGAGTATGACTGCAATACCAGTAAGGACACTTGTCTTCACGGCACTGCTCAAGTGGCTCTGGGAATGCAGGACCCTGCTGTTCTCTAATATTTACACACACCTGGAGCCATCAAGAGCAGTAGATGCAGTCTAAAGGCAGCTTGCTTCTTTTGTGTTGCGGGCTTTACTTTCAAACAGGCATGGCAACAAAATCCTACTGTTTCCCTATCCCTGTTCTGCAAAACAACACACACGTGTGCAAGCACATACAGTACGCAGTATGTACAGTAGTACTACAGGATTATCATAGCCTTCCACTTCGCTTATCCTGACCATCCCACACTTTAAAACATCATTGCAGTTCACAGTGAGCCAAAGACATTCTTGCTTGCCAAGACTGTAGTTTTGCAGTCTCTTGTGAGCAAAGGCAAGCCCTGAAACAACATTCACCTAGGATGGAAAGCACCCCTTTTCTTCGCAGAACACTTGCCAGTACAAACTTTTTCCAGGAGTTTTTTGGGGTGGGAAGAGGCAGGGATGGCTTACAAAATCTGCACCTCAGAACATTCTTTTCAAATATATGGAAATACCTGTGTTTCCTGCATTTGGCTTTGGCAGTCTCAAAAGAAAACACACTGCTTGTAAACTTCAAAATAAAGAGAGAAAGTTTACTGGTAAATAAGTTTCTAAAACAATTAAAATGTCAAACAACTAAAGTACAAAAGAATGACATTAACTTTGAGTATGCAAGACAGCAAGAGAATACAATATGCTTTCCTGACAACAGTTCTTCGGAATAGTGTGACATACTTTTTGAACAAAATGATTAAATGAAGTCATTAAAATGATAGTTTGGTTTGAGGAGTTTTAAATATGAGAGAGGCTTTAGCAGTCCTATTTTTGCATCTGAAATGAAAAGCATGCTATGCTTAAAGTCACCAGCCACACTTTGCTGATTGAGTCTGTATAGCAGCCAGAGTAGAAACGAACTTTTAAATATGTTATTCCAGTTTTATTTCAAAACAATGGATTCCCTTGTTTTCAAAACATAACCTCAGCATTCATTCAACATTTTATGCTACAACATATTTATTTCAGTAGCGATTCAGACATAAAATCAAGCTAGCAGAGCACTGGACATCCACACAAATACACCACCCACTGGCTCATACGCATTCGTTTTGGTTTGCCAAGCTTCATAAAGCACTCTCCCTGATAAGAATAATGTTCATGCCCTAACTGGTTTGGTTTTTTTTTTTCAGTATCTAAATGTAAAGTAGTGGTATTTCACACCAAAATTAAACACTGCATTTTTTTACTTACAGCTCTGAAAACAAGACTCAAAGCCAGGCAAGGAAGTACTTTTAAGAAAGGTTATGGAAGGTTACATGCTTCTCAACTATGAAAAAAAGGTAAACCATTATTTTGTTATGAGAAGCACATGTGAGTCAAGCTTCCACTGGAACTAGACACTTTACAAAATTATTAATAATTACAGCTTTTCACTAACATAAAAAGAAAACCTGAGGGGGCGGTTGAGAATGGACCTTGGGTTTTGGTTTGTTTTCTTCTTTGCCCTGGGCCCTATGTCTGAAATTCTGGTCTCCTCCTTTCCAGAGAAAATCTGAATAATTAGAAAAGTGACACAAACACAAATACTATGAAAAAAATAACTAACATTCACTACCTGTTCTCCAAATAATTGTTTAAACATATTTTGTAAACAAACTGGAATGCAAGGATGTGATTTTTGTCTTACATTCTCTTTTTTTAATTCAAATACTTGAAAAATATTTAAAAGGTGTCTCTACCATTTCAGACTTCCTCTTGGTGTACATCTAAGTGGCCCTCAATAGGACTTACTCAAAATTAGAAGAAATCAGATGCAACACCACTGTTCTTTATAAAGTACCCACAACAAAAGTAAATGAAGCTTTATTTCTACATTATAAAGCAGAAAAAAGCACTTTAGTTTGCCTTTAAGATATGAATTTGTGTATATAAAGAAAACACATCCTCACTTCAAAGTTGGCAAAACTTTGCATTTGTATTGAAGTATTCATAAATTGTGCAAATATTTTAATAAAATGGTTATTTAATAAACATCTATTTTAATAAAACATGTATTCTTCAAAACAGGTACAAACATCATTTCAGGATTCATCACTTTATCACTTTATCACTTTATCAGGATTATCACTTTAAAAGGAATGAAATAGATTCCAGTGCTACAGTAACTGAAAAAAAAACTGAAAAAAGACAACCCAGAGGTAAGCCAAAGAGCAACTTAATCTGTTGTTCCATCTATAATTTACTTCTGGACTCCCCTTCTGGATGCTGTGCCTTTCTTGGCTTTTGGTGAGGTCATCTTCCACCGTCTGGTAGCTACTGCATCAGCAATTCAAACAACAACAACAACAAAAAAGACAAGACTTTCTAAAAAAATAACAGAAACATATCAGAAGAAAATATGTATAGTCTTAAAGAGGACAGATCTACTCAAATCATGCATTTAGTTTTGACTGGGGGGCAGGCGGACACATGATAGGGACTCAGAAGAATTTACTACAACTTCTGGGCACAACATTTTTTCCTGAAAAACATGTTGTACAATTCAGCTTCTCAAATGGTAGAATTACATACCTTGGAGCCAACTTAATAGCTCAGGTCCACTAAAGGATGAAGAATCAGATCCTCTTCAAAACCTAAACCCCTCCTTCGTCCCCACGCACCAACTTTTAGTTCCATGATCCCTCCCAGTATTAAGCCATTTTTGGTGCTCTTTAGCCCTTCCGCTAAGCTGATCCAGCTCCACAATCTGGCAAAGAACTTTTCTTTGGTCTAATAGTTTAGTGAGCTGCAGCATCTTAGAGCATTCTGAGTGAAGCTTATACAAGGGGAGGTGGAAGGCACACAGGTAGAAAAAAGGAAGATTTTTGTTTGGCACTGTTGAGCTGTTAAATCAGCTCAGCTATCTGTGCAACTTCACCTACAAATTTCAAGCTATTATTTGGCAATATTTTATTAGCAAGTGTAGCAAACAGTGCCATCTAAGTAAGATTCCTAACAAACTTGGCGGGCAGGTTGTTCAAAAAGACCATACTCAAATGCAGCAATAAAAAACTCCCTGCACTTTGATTCTTTCCTGCCCACTAATAGGGAAAAGGGGAAAAAACCCCAACAAAACACCACAGCTCATTTCTGTAAATCACATTCAATTGTAGTCACTTTGAGAAAAAAAATATTACTTACCAATAAAATTGCTACCATTTTCACAAATGCAGTAACAGTAATATGTTTTTCATCTCTTAGCCACAGTATTATTTGGTTTACTTTTTTTTTTTTATCCTGACTTCACCCTTGAAGTCAGTATGCCTAACTATTTAAGTTCTTGCTTGTAAAACTATATGTAACTCTACAGTTCCTGTTAACCTTTTAATCTGGATTACTGACAAAGAAAAAAAGATAAAATTGAGTTTCATGGAAGTCTGTAAGAAAGAAGCTGTTTGCGTAAGACAACAGCCTTTGAGCAGTATGAGTCACTGATTGTCCAAGCTCAATGAGTATGTCTGGGGGAAAGTAAGAGGTAGAGAACAATACAAACCAAACCCAAACAGTTCTGAGTCTACCCAAAGCCAAAACCACACCAAGAAAAGCAGCAAACTACTGCAGAAAGTTTTGCTTTCCTGTTTGCTTAATTTTACACACCTTAATTTGCTCTGAAAATGTTGATTTGAAATTAAAAATACCAAAATTTGCTTTGAAGAATTCTAGTCTTGAAAATAAAATGGAGAATGAAAAAATATTCTTGTTCCTTTTTTGTCCAAAAGCACTTGCTGCATTCAACACATAACTATAAAAAAATTGCCAGACAATACATCTTTGATTAATAAATCACTTTAAAAAAAACAACACAATGGACAGTTCTGGTGATAGTCTCTCATTGAGCAGAGCAGCTTTACCAATGAAAAATATGTTCTGGCAAAACAGACCGCTGCCTCCCCCCCAGCTGCTATGTAAAAATCAAATCCATTCTGGTACCCTTACATAGCTAAAAGATATACAAGCAGGTATCATAAACGGAAGTAGTAAATTAACTATGTAAATCTTTCCTTCTCTCAGCTAAATTCTGGTTTATGTTCAAGAATTATTTTATAATTTTCAGAGTCACAAAATACAGAAGTATTTCAGCTACTATAACTGTGAATTCTAGCAATAGACGGTTCTCCTGAGTTTTCAAATGGAGTATTCAGTGGTATGTAGGTCAAGCTGTCCTACCAACTGCATGAGCTGTAAGTTTTCCTCTCTCCACCTCTCCCGAGATTTTTTTTTCCTGGCATCTTTGTATTGCAACAGAAAGCAGAGAACGACCCAAGTTTTCTCTTCAAGAAAATACAATAACCTGATCTTTTCCCCTTTCATTAATCCTCACTGGTTATGACTGAGGTAACTGTGATTTTTCTTCTCATCCAATCATAAGACTGTGTGATCAAACACGGCAAAGACAGGTCAAGTTCATGGTTCTATTATCACAAAGATGGTCAATATGAAAATGATGAACTTCAGTAGGAAGGTGTCGGTTTATAGAGAAAAAAAGAAATGAGTTACCAGATTTTCACATTTGTATTTCAAGAATGTAGTATTTCATGGTTGTCACAGACAATACAGGCAACTGCAGCTCACCCATTCCTCATTCAGCAAGAGCTTACCCATTTCTAGTGCCTATGCTGGAACATCAAAAAGGAGAAGACAGCTGCCCTGTCTCTGATTTGTCCTTTATGTTTATTGCATTAATGAATTGTTTTCAAGGCTTTTCTAAACAAACCACGATCATGGAGAATCTCCAAGTGAATCATAACAAAAAAGGGAAAAAATCCTTGTCATGGTTGTTCTATTCATAATTTCAAACTTAAGCAGCAGAAAGACTCTCTTAAACTAAATTAATTATGTTCAAGTCAGAATGACTGCTCTGAACCCAGGTTTATCTTCAAACTTTTCAGCTATTTCAGAACTAAAGTTCTTTTGTACCAAAAAGCTTGTCTGCGTTTTCAAAATTAATTAGTTTGATAACATATACTGCCCCCTCCCCACAAACTTTTCGTGTGGGAGAAACGCCAACTCTATTCCTGAAAACAGGAGAAGTCCTGTGTGGGCGGCACCGAATGAGGACACAAAGCTATTACAAGGAAAGGAGAGAGTTTTTATAAAGCAGCTTAAACTGAATTAGGTTGAAACAGCAATTTAAATGCAGAAGAACTATATAGGCAAAACCAAACCAGATGGTGTCACTGCACAGCTTGTTTTGAGACTGGAACAAAGTTCAGCAGAGGCATAGAGTCTCACAGGCTCTAGAGGAATTATTAGACGAGTTGACTGTGATATCTGTGTAAACAATATTATAAAGCAGCTTTAGAAAATAAGCCCAGTATAGTTTTGGGCTCTATCCTTCAAGAAAGTTCTGAGCAAAATAGAGGTAGGGGAAATACCAGGAGTGGTGATCATGGTTTCTAGCTTTAGGAATAAATAAATAAATTGAATTTAACCAGTTTATCTGAAGAAAGGAAAAAATTAGAGAGAGATGTGATGTGCAAATGTGTACCACATGTGCAAAAGGTTGCTGCATAAAATTAGAGCAATTTTCATGTCCACAGTGGATAGGACAACTAATAAGCTTAAGGGAAATTTGTATTAGGTACTGAAGATATCAAAACAAGATACTCAGCCTTCATGGAATCCTTTTTAGTAGTAAGGACAGTAAAGTATTGCAAGTGGTGTTGACCGGGGCTGTTTTAAAACCTTAATCATAGAGGTTTTAACAGAAAATATTGGCACCCATGTAGAGAGATAAGCCTGTCCTTAGGCTGGTGTATAGAGCAGGTGACCTCTTGTTGTCCCTTCTCCTCCTGTTTTCCAAATCTACATACACTGTTTTAGAAACACACATAAGTGTTATAAGTAAGAGAAATAAAACTGTACTTGAATCAAAAAATGAGAGTTTTTATGAAATGACAGAAGTTCCTTTGGTAAAAATAAGCAGACACTGGAGTCCCAGGTTTCCCACTCAACTGCCTGTTTTGATGGAAATGAAGACAGTGAGAGATTCTGAGCAAGAAAACACAGCTAATGAGCAGATTAAATCAGGTATGATTTAGGTGATAATGGTGACTTCTAGGTTACATCATAGGCTAGCATATTTGAAAACATACATTTTTAGTCATGTAGATTTTTAGACTCTAGGCAAACATCAGTAAGTGAAAAATCTCTAGTAGCAGGCGTGCTGGAGGTTACCAGCTGCATCACTTGCATATGCTGAATTTACACCTGACAGAGGCTGAGTACATGCCAGTCTCTGTAAAATGGCTGAAGAGTTCCAGGAATTCTAGTTAATGCAAGCTCTTAAACTAGGCTTGTAGTAATCATCATTAAAAAACACACCTAATACCTTTCACCCTCAAAAGAAGCATATGCATCCAAGTACATTGATCACACACCACCAGGTTTCCTTTCTTTAAAAAAAATAACCTAATGTGTGTTTACACATGTGTATAATCTCACGCATACACACTGCTGTATGTTTATCTCTTTAAGAAGTAAAGGTCAACAGACTGGGAGTGTTGGACCAGGCGCTGAAGAATTCTCAAGTGGTTTCTGGAAGAGATGTTCTCTAGACTCCACATAGATGGAGACAGATCATCATTTCTGTATAGATACCCAGTGTGCTACAGCAGGACACCTATGACAGAACCGACGTTTCTTTAATGCTGGTAACTTCATGCCACATACACTGAACTGCCACAGTTAAGCTGAGAAGCGATGAAGTAGGAATAAGAGGATCACTATGACCTACCACAACTCTCCCTAGTCAACTAGATATGATCTTACATATGTCACTAGATCAGATAAATTAATCCAAGAATATGTTTTGTTAATGGTCTAAGTAACTAATTGTGGACTTGTAACCTCCAGAGGAGACAAATTTAGGACACTGTTCTTCAAAATTCCTCCACCGACCACAGTGTCACTTTTTACTTGCAAAATGTGTTTCAGTCATATTTCAGCTGTCTCTGATGGTACCAAATAACCAAGTCATGTTGCTGGATGGCTCCATAAGAGACTCTTTTCCTTCAACAGCCCCTTAAAAGGGTTCTACAATCATCAAACTGAAAAGGGAAAGCAAGAGAACAGAACCCATACAACTGCTATTTACATATGGAAGGAGTAAGGAAATGAGTAGCATTGGAAGCTGAAAGACTACACTCAGTGTCCAGCTGCAAACATCAAATGGGAACAGAAGCCAGGCTGTGCAGCATTTGAGGAGAGTTAAGCATCACACTAGTCTACCATTCCCAAACCAGTTTGGGCAGTTTGAATACGGTACCAAGGAAGAGCTACTTTTCTTTTAAGATAAAATAAGGCAGAGTATGTAGTCCTCTGACAAGCCCTTTCCCAGCTTGGCCAGGGAACACTGCACAGCTGATAAACCTTGTAGTATAACACTTCTTAACCAAGAAATCTTCAGTACTTTGAAGGCTGTTGAAGGAACTGCAAGGGCAGCAAACAGTAGTTTTGCTTATTTGGCATTTTCTCAGCAGTTCTCTTCCTCTACAAAAAAACAGAAGTATGATTCAGAAAAAAGAACAGAGAGACCAGAAGAATGCAAATATGGATGGGAACTCCAGGAAATATGATTGCGGGGTGGGGATGAGAGAGGAGAAAGTAAGTTTGAAGAGTTATGGGATGGGATTTGGCTTTCGGTGCTCTGTTCCTTCAAGCCCTCTGTTTCCTGCAACAAATGAAGCTGACATGTTTCAGTATTATCATATGGAAAAACATCAGGACACAAGAACATATTGTTTGATGACTTTATGCCTGTGTATTTCCTAAAGATAACATCAAATCTATGAGTGCTGTTTTAAAAATTTTAATATAGAATTGTTCCAGATAAAACTGATTTACTTCCATTTGTAAAAATTGCTTTACTGAAGACATTCCAAAACACAATTGTATGTACACATATAAATCAGCAGTCACACACCGCATGAGTTTAAAATATCCCTCTTCACCTCCACAAAGCAATCTGAAGGAGGAACAAAAGTTTAATTCAAATATATTACTTGCAATCTTGAAAAAGGTTAGTACCCTGTAAAAATCTGAGTCACTGCAGTACAATTTTTCTTTCTTTACTGTAGAAAAATTTCACTTGCAAATTTTATATCCGAGTTTGAATTGCAACACTTGTTCAGCATACTGCAATACATCTTCAGGTTACATAAAAACAACTAAAAAGCAGACATCACTTTTATGCTTAAATGATTTAGTTCTACATGTAAAGTCATTATACAAAACCTTAATCCATGAAAAATTTTCCTCAGAAGGTTTTTGGTTTTGTTTCTTTTGTTTTAACACTTTTTTATTAGCAGCAAACACAAGACAATCCTGTGAAGTGTAACAAGGAACTTAAATGTATTTACATTTTAAATGTGTTTAAATGCTACAAGCATTCTGAAGACATTGTATAGAAAGAAACTTAAAATACAAAGGAAGACTAAGTAGAAAACTGTTCTAAGCAGAGACAGGAGTAAACAGGAACACTCTCATACTTTACATCTTGGACATTAATGTTGCCTCTTTATTATAAGTGGCACACGTTCAAGGTGCTTTTCTGTGAATGTGTCACTTGCAAATTGTCATGGAAAACCATTATGCAGGAAGAACCACAAAGATCCATTTGTTCTGTACCTAATTTACTTTAACCTTCCTACCCACAATACTTCAGGATCTTTATACTTTAAAAGCACCTTCTACCACCCCTCTTCTACTTTAAATAGCTTTTGAAGATCCTCAAACAATTTTGGGACAGACCATAAAAAGACAGATCATATCATGTTTAAATATACTTAATGAAAAATACAGAAGCAAGTTTGTCGATATTTCTGAGAACTAAGCACAGTATTTCTCTGCTTTAAAACCTAAATCTTGCTGTTAATTTCTAGACACAACATAGCAGCACATGCTTTTAATTTTAACTTCTAAAACCAGATCAGGTAACTCTCATACTAGAACATTTAACTTGCAACATTCCTGAGGCAGGGAAGGGAAAGGTAAGAATGGCACAGAAAGGGACAGATCTTTAGGTGACTAGTCAGAGAAACAGATACACTGTTGTAAAACTACTATCCACTTACTCCTGGAGTGTGTTACTGATAATAGTATCAACTCCTTCACAAGAAGGAAAAGATGAATAACAGACAATTAGAACTACTGTACAGCTACAGGTTTTGTTGGAAATGTCTGTATTAGGGTATAAAATTAAGAGGTAAAAAAAATATCTACCTATAATGTGAACATTGGTGTGGAGTAGAAAGACAAGTAACAAGTGGCGCCATAAACAAGCTCAAAAAACCTGTATGATTTGCCTTCTCCTAAAGCTTGATGATAAGGCCAATAATTCTTTAAATATAAAAATGAGCCTAAGTGCAGATTTAATCCAACATTAAGGAATAAAACTTGCTTGAATAAAGAAGCCATGCAATGTAAATAAACAAAGCTAAGTGCCTATTAATTGAGTAATACTAATAAACCTCCATTTTGGAAAGCCGCCTAACCAATTCATCAGTATAACCATTTTTACATTGGAGCTTTTTACATAGTTTTTATTTATACTGCAAGAGTATAAATAAACCCCAGTTAAAGCCTTACCATGCTAGATGCTATTCAGCAATGCAGACATGCACAATTCCGACCCTGAGAAGCACTGACTATTAAAAAGAAGTCCTTTAAAGAAATACGGTACTTTTGACGTACGGAATTAGACTCTATAACTCGAAAGTTATAAAGTAGGTATGTTTATTGCGCGCAGATGCACGGGGGATCGCTCCTCCACAAGCGTGGGTCTCCGAAGTGACGAACCATCCCACATTTATACAATGAAACAAATGAATATTCAATTAGCGCCTATACATATTCGTTACCTAAACCCCGCTTCGTATGTTAATTAGCTTATCAGTCCGTTTCCTGGAATGTGGTGGTCCTGCAGGTTTGTAGGTGATTCATGTTCTTGTGACCATCTGATCTTCTTCAGCAAGGAAAGGTGATTCATGTCCTTGTGACCATCCAATCTTCTCCAGCAAGGAGACTTAGCACTCCCTCCCTCTAGATAGCATTTGAATGTCTCTCATCTTCTCTCATTCTCTTTTAAATAGCCCCTTTGTTAGAGGAAGAAGGGCAGGCGTCTCCCCGTCTCCCCTTTGTTAGAGGAAGAAGGGCAGGCGTCTCCTCAAAACTGTAGTTGTCTCTTCAAAGCTGTGTGCCTATGTGACCAGACACCGCACCCATGACTAGTCACCATACCCACTTTCCTTGAGCAGACATATACAATCACAATCGATGTCCATTGTCCCCATTTCACACTATTTCTCCATATCAATCCCCCCTTTTCTATCAAACTAAGTAAATTCTTTTACTTAAGCAGTCTTCCCGAATGATATAAAGCATCATACATAAGTGTTACCCTTTTAAACATTCTCCAAACCCACAAATATAACATAATGGTTAGTATTAAGGAAATTCCTCAACTGATCAATAAGATCACAATGGGGTGTACCATAGTGTTAAGAATTCCTGTTGCAGAAGGTGACCAGCCAAAGAGAGTATTCCACCAATTATGGTTTCCATCCTGTTCTACCTTATTTTTTTTTTTTTTTTTAAACTTTCTTGATCCCCTCTTCATCATGGATCATAAGAAGAGTTTCGTGTCCCTTTTCTTTGGTTTCTTCCAGTATACGTTGTAAATCTGCATGTTTTAATAGTTCTTTTATACTACTTATATTTAGTCCTATGGGGGTAGGAATTATCATCTGTGATAGGGTAAAGTTGGATTTTAAGAATTGATGAGACACTACTGGGGCTGAGTAACTAAAATCACATCCTGTTATAGTAGTAAAATAACAAATACAGTAATTTGAATATTGTGCAGTCTCCTTTACCTCCCCATCTACGGTTATTGTGTTACACTTAGTTCTCAAACACGCACATCCCTTACCTGCATATATAATTACTGTTTTCAAGTTTGCATTTGGTCGGGCCTCGAAATGACATATTTTCTGATCTGTATCTAAACAAGTATCCTGAGCTATTATAGTATTGCTTTCACAGAGGAAGCCCTGCTGTTCTCGCATAATACAAGATTCTAAATCTACTGTTTGCCACTTGTCACCTATCTTTCTGGCCCATGTTCTATGTTCAAAAGGATATTTTCCTAGGCATATTATAAAGATGGGCTCGGTTAAGGTAAAATTGTGCCAACATTCCCGTGAATTAAAGCACATGGCTGTATTTAGAAGGGTAAATTCCTTATCTACCTTTCTGACATTAATCAGGGTGTCTCCTGAAATCTTGGTGTTATCTTTTTCATTATATGTTTGACACCCTACTTTTATCCTATCTCCTAATTTTCCCCATAATCGGTCGAATTTGTGTACATCCTCCCGATCCCATTGATTCCTTTGGTACACCTCATTTTCAGAAAAAACCACCATAGCTAGTTTCGTCTTTGAGTCCACCTTTCCCATTATTCCAGTGTGTTTTTTCTGGGCATGATTCCAAGGCCAGTTATCAGGCTCTTGGTTGTAGGCAAGAGAGAGGGTACAAAAAACCACAAATGGTTTAAACCTACTATTGATCTTTTTAAGAATCTAAACGTTCCTCATATGTACATATAAAATCTGTTTTGATCAAAAATATCTTTGTTTGAGTTGGGGCTTACTGATAACAAATTGGGCAAGACTGGCCACTGGCTCAGTCCCAGACTCCTTTGTTCTATATTGTTTGTTGTGGTGCCCTTCCCATATGGTGGATCCACAACCGCTCAGGTTCATTTACTTGCCACCCACATTGTTCCCATTTGTCCGAGTAAATTTAAGTTTCAGTTCTTTTTTATCTGGGGTTACTTTCCACGAAGTTGCAGGGGCTTTCTTAATCCGGGTATGGTGAATCCAAGAATTCTGTCCCTCAACCTTGATTGCAGTATAGGTGGTGAGTAGGACTTGAAAAGGTCCGGTCCACTGTGGTTCCAGGGTTTTATCTGTAAAACACTTAACGTATACATAGTCCCCTGGTCGTATATCGTGAACAGGTCCATCCAGACCCCTACTGCGTGTTCCCATCACATGCTTCTCAATTCTTATTAATTGTTTGTTTAGTGCCACCATATAGGAAGTCATTGTTTCTTCACCAATCTGTGAAGACGTCCCCTTTTGTACCCCATAGGGTCGTCCATATAAAATTTCAAATGGGCTAAGCCCCTCTTTTGCTCTTGGTCTAGTTCGAATTTGTGTAAGAGCTAATGGCAAAGACTGGGGCCAAGTTAGATTTGTTTCTTGACCTAACTTGACAATCTGTTGTTTGATTAGATGATTCATCTTTTCTACCTGGCCACTCGATTGTGGTCGGTATGGGGTATGTAATTGCCAATCTATTCCTAGATGGTGGCTGATCTGTTGCATTATTCTGGACACAAAATGTGGTCCTCTATCCGAGGACATTACTGCTGGGACTCCAAACCTAGGTATTATCTCTTGGAGCAGTATTTTGGTCACTTCCCGGGCTTTAGCAGTTCTGCACGGGAAGGCTTCTGGCCAACCTGAAAAGGTATCTGTTAGTACCAATAAATATCGATACCCCCCTTTTTTAGGAAGTTCCGAGAAATCAATCTGCCAATGTTGCCCTGGAACATTTCCTTTCCCAATTTTTCCCAACTTTGGCCCCTTGGTAATCTTAGGATTAGTCTGGAGACAAAGATCACATTGTTGGGTTACTTGTCTAATAGTAGTATACAAATTTCGTGCTATTATGTTTTTAGTGAGATCCTTATATAGAGCTTCTGCCCCCCAGTGCCTTTTTCTATGTTCTTCCCAAACTACTGACCATACCATGTAGGAAGGAATCACTATTCTCCCATGTGAGATTACAGCCCACCCTTCCTCATTATATGATCCCTCTAGGTCAGAAATCAGTTTGCGATCTTCTTTAGTATAGTCTGGTTTACCTTCTAGAGATATTTGTCCATCGGGTACTAGCGCACCCTCTACCTTGATTGCTTTTCTGGCTGCCTGTTTTGCTTCCCTGTCCGCCAGTTCATTTCCTCTTTCTAATTCTGTGCTCACTTTCTGGTGTGCCTTGATGTGCATAATTGCCACCCTTTCAGGAAGCTGGACCGCATTTAGGAGTTTCAAAATTTCTTCCGCATGTTTGATGATTTTTCCTTGGGAGTTTAACAGTCCCCTTTCTTTCCATATTGCTCCATGAGCATGTACCACTCCAAAGGCATATTTAGAATCAGTCCAAATATTTATAGGTTTTCCCTGAGCTCTCTCCAGAGCTCGAGTAAGGGTTATGATTTCAGCCTTCTGTGCCGAAGTGTCAGCTGGTAGCGGTCCCGATTCTATCACTTCTTCAGAGGTTGTAACAGCATATCCGGAATGTCGCTTTCCATTCAGCATATAGCTGCTCCCATCCGTGAACCAATGTTCAGCTCCATTAATAGGAACATCCTTGAGATCTGTCCTACTAGAATAAGTGGCTTTGATTGTTTCTAGACAGTCATGATCGACTGATTCGCCAACATTCCCATTAAGAAATGAGGCTGGATTGACGATGTTTGTAGTCACGATCTCAACATCATCTTGTTCCACCATTATGGCCTGGTATTTTAGGAATCTCTGTGGGGAGAGCCAATGCCCCCCTTTTGTTTCAAGGACTGCAGACCCTGTGTGGGATACTAAGACAGTCATTTTCTGGCCCAAGGTAAACTTCCGGGCCTCCTGGATGTTTAGGATGACAGCTGCTACTGCTCTCAGGCAACCAGGCCACCCTTTTGCAGTGGCATCCAGCTGTTTAGAGAAGTATGCCACTGCCTGTCTGTATGGTCCCAAATCTTGTGCCAGTATTCCTAATGCCATTCCCTGTTTCTCATGGGAAAATAGGAAAAATGGCTTACTCACATCAGGAAGTCCTAGTGCTGGTGCCGACATTAAGGCTTTCTTCAGTTCATGGAAAGCTCTGTCTGATTCAGCATCCCACTGAAGATCCTTCTGATTAGCTGCTATCAGGGAATATAATGGTTTAACAAGCAAGCCATAATTACATATCCAAAGCCTGCACCATCCTGTCATTCCCAGAAATGTCTGCAGTTCCTTTACAGTTCGTGGTCGGGGGGCTTGGCATATGGCTTCTTTTCGGGCCTTCCCTAGGACCCGTTGTCCGGCACTGATCTCGTACCCTAGGTATGTGACTTGTTGTAACACCACCTGTGCCTTCTTCTTAGAAACCCGATATCCTTGTAGTCCCAGAAAGTTCAGCAGGCTCACAGTCCAAATAATACAAGATTCTTCGGTTCTGGTTGCAATAAGAAGATCATCTACATATTGTAACACTTTCCCTTCTCCTGACGGTGGTTCCCATAACTCCAAATCCTTTGCTAATTGGTTTCCAAAAATTGTGGG
The DNA here is from genome assembly GCF_963210335.1 of Falco punctatus. NCBI lineage: Eukaryota > Metazoa > Chordata > Aves > Falconiformes > Falconidae > Falco > Falco punctatus. The sequence continues at coordinate 52,166 of NW_027660174.1, forward strand.
GCTATTTTAAACCCCTGTGGCAACACCGTCCATGTGAGCTGGGTCTTTCGACCGCTTCTGGGATTTTCCCATTCAAAAGCAAAAATTCTTTGGCTGGCTTCGTGGAGAGGGAGCCAAAAGAAGGCATCTTTTAAGTCTAAAACTGTGAACCAAGCTAGGTCAGGTGTCAGGGTTGTTAGTAAGGTATAGGGGTTAGCTACTACAGGATACAGATCCTCTGTTATTTTGTTAATGGCCCTTAAATCTTGAACTATCCTATAAGACCCATCAGGTTTTTTAACTGGGAGGATAGGTGTGTTAAATTCTGACTCACATTCTTTTAGTAGTTTTAATTCTATGAATCGCTCTATGTTTGGATGAATTCCTTCCCTATCTTCCCTTTTCAGTGGGTATTGTTTAATTCTTATCGCACTCTGTCCTTCCTTTAATTTTACTATAACAGGTGATGCATTCTTGGCACGTCCCGGTATGTCAATTGCCCATACTCCGGGATATACCTGATCAATAATTCTGGTATCAATTTCCCTTTTTATAGGAGTACTGGCCAAAGATAGGCTCATAACCTGTATGTATTGGTGATCATTTACTTCCAGAGTAACTTCCGCTTTTTTAAATTTGATTGTTGCCTCCAATTGTTCTAATAAGTCCCTACCAAGAAGGGCCTTTGGGGAATTTGGCATTCTTGTTTGTTTTCTTAGTTTGTACTTTAAAGGTTTCAGGATGTTTTCCTGGTGGCCAGCAGCTCCCACAACTGTAACAAATAATTATTTTTTTACTGAAGTTCAACAAATAAGTTGGTTTCGTATTCACTAAAATTCTACCTCATACCCATTTCCTGCCCTAAAGGGCAGTTATGGGTCCTGTTGTACTGCAAATGCTGCAGCAATTGGGGTGACATTGTCAGGTCCTTCTGCTCAATTGTCAGCAACAGCAACCCCCTCCTCCCCACCATCAGGAGGATTCGGGGCAGGAGATGCTGTTCCTGCTCTGCAGGTTACACAAGCCTGCCTCTGCAGCAGCACTTCTGTTTGAACTCTTTCTTACCCTGAATGCACATCTGCTACTTGTTGCTTTAAGTCTGTGTTATTACATATCAGCCTTCACAGGCAAATAGCAAACACCCTGCCGTGCATCCAGCATGACTCAGTCGCACCTTCGAGGGGGTGCGGGGGTTTGTACAAACTCACCCCAATACTTTAACACTTTCACAAGGTCTTTGATTCTCCACCCACCCCCGCCTCAGGTTTTACATACATTAGTACAAGTTTTTATATCTTACAACGTGTTTCATTCTGGTTGCTCCACAGAAGGAACTGCAACCTGAGCTTTTTAACACAAAAATTTCAACAAGAACATCTTTCTAGTTTAGGTCTCAGTTTTTTTCCCATCCTTTTCTAGAGCCATAATCAAAGATCAGGTGATGTTAATCCCGCACTCTTTCTAGTGTTAGTACCACAGGATCCCGAGGGGGTACTAATCCACAGTCCTTTTGCCACTCAGGTTTGTCCTGGAGGACGAAGAACATGTCTGTATACGATACTTCGTCCCATTTTCCCTCTCTCCTCAGAAACAACATTAATTGCAGGAGAGTGTTATAATCTAACATTCCTCCCTCCTGAGGCCATTTCGCATCACTCCAATTTATACAAAAGCCACCACTGATTACAATATTTAATCAATTTCCTTCTATTTTCGGTACCACCATGTCCTACGATATCACTCCAATGTTTTAATATACAACCCAAGGGCGATTTTTCACAGGGCTTACTCCTTCCATTTCCCATTTTACAATTTTAATTACTTTGTTTTTCTCCGTCCGCCTTAGCCACCCAAGGTCGGAAACGCGGATAGAGCTCCTTACTCGTATTGCACTCAAAAGCGTGTCTCAAGCACTCTTGCACTCACACTCAGTCAAAATAATTAAGCTATACATGGAAAATCAAAATGCGCATCTCAATCACACCATTCACACTCTCCGGGCAGCCCTCAGTCACACAAGCAGTATGTTATATGGTACCGTGCACTTATGTACAACTTTTAGGAACACTGACAGTTCACAAAGTATGCATTTCAATGAACAATTGCCAAAAAACAAACAACAAACAAAAAACCACATTTTTCCTGGTCTTAAGCAGAGTGTTAAGTTTTCCGCTATTTGCCACAAATTACCAGAATATTATTATTTTTCAACATACATTTCATAACTCCAAGTTTTGAACATGTAACAAGACAACACATAGAACAAACAAGACACAGAGCGCTATTTCAGTTGTTATATTCTAGGAATTCCCCAATTCTTGAGACAACCCAATGGAAGTTTTTAGCTTCCCCCTTTTTCTTTTTCCTACGCAAAAGTTTCCCTTTTACTTTTGCTAAGAGGTTCCTCTTGTTCCGGTGAGATTCCGCCTTATTCCATCCCGCCCCCCGCTTTCCGTCACGAGGCCTCCGGACTTTTAGGAATGGCAGTAACCTCGGGTTTGCTCGATCTGCCCTCAAGATCGCTAGCGGCCACCCCTTGGTCAGCAAACCCCCTCCCAAGGTACCTTTCCTCCTGGGGACTACGCTGCGCGCCGGACGTCTCCGTGCGTCTCACCAGCCGCCCCGTTACTAAACATACCGTTTTATCCGCGGATCCAGGGGTTCTCTTCTGCTCCCGGGTGAACAGCTGAGAAGAGAAGGCTCCTCCGAGGAAATCTCCCGGGGCGTGCCTAGGAGCGTCTGCTCCGCAGCTGGTCCCTCAGCCGAGCAGAAATCCTCCTGGCTGGCTCGCCAAAACTGACGTGCGGAATTAGACTCTATAACTCGAAAGTTATAAAGTAGGTATGTTTATTGCGCGCAGATGCACGGGGGATCGCTCCTCCACAAGCGTGCATCTCCGAAGTGACGAACCATCCCACATTTATACAATGAAACAAATGAATATTCAATTAGCGCCTATACATATTCGTTACCTAAACCCCGCTTCGTATGTTAATTAGCTTATCAGTCCGTTTCCTGGAATGTGGTGGTCTTGCAGGTTTGTAGGTGATTCATGTTCTTGTGACCATCTGATCTTCTTCAGCAAGGAAAGGTGATTCATGTCCTTGTGACCATCCAATCTTCTCCAGCAAGGAGACTTAGCACTCCCTCCCTCTAGATAGCATTTGAATGTCTCTCATCTTCTCTCATTCTCTTTTAAATAGCCCCTTTTGTTAGAGAAAGAAGGGCAGGCGTCTCCACGTCTCCCCTTTGTTAGAGGAAGAGGAGCAGGCGTCTCCTCAAAAACTGTAGTTGTCTCCTCAGAGCTGTGTGCCTATGTGACCAGACACCGCACCCATGACTAGTCACCATACCCACATTTCTGAGTAGACATATACAATCACAGTCGATGTCCATTGTCCCCATTTCACACTATTTCTCCATATCAGTACCATCCAATTTAATATGGACCACAGCCCTATTATTAATAAGATGCATTGGGGAGCTGATAATTTATATAAAAGTCTAAATCAGAAATTGATAGGGCAAAACTTGTATACTGTAATAAAACAGGTGACTCAGCAATGTGAAATGTGTTTACGCAATAATCCCAATACAGCAAATAAAATAAAACTAGGGAACATTAGTAGAGGAAATGTTCCAGGGCAACATTGGCAGATTGATTTCTCGGAACTTCCTAAAAAAGGGGGGTATCGATATTTATTGGTACTAACAGATACCTTTTCAGGTTGGCCAGAAGCCTTCCCATGCAGAACTGCTAAAGCCCGGGAAGTGACCAAAATACTGCTCCAAGAGATAATACCTAGGTTTGGAGTCCCAGCAGTAATGTCCTCGGATAGAGGACCACATTTTGTGTCCAGAATAATGCAACAGATCAGCCACCATCTAGGAATAGATTGGCAATTACATACCCCATACCGACCACAATCGAGTGGCCAGGTAGAAAAGATGAATCATCTAATCAAACAACAGATTGTCAAGTTAGGTCAAGAAACAAATCTAACTTGGCCCCAGTCTTTGCCATTAGCTCTTACACAAATTCGAACTAGACCAAGAGCAAAAGAGGGGCTTAGCCCATTTGAAATTTTATATGGACGACCCTATGGGGTACAAAAGGGGACGTCTTCACAGATTGGTGAAGAAACAATGACTTCCTATATGGTGGCACTAAACAAACAATTAATAAGAATTGAGAAGCATGTGATGGGAACACGCAGTAGGGGTCTGGATGGACCTGTTCACGATATACGACCAGGGGACTATGTATACGTTAAGTGTTTTACAGATAAAACCCTGGAACCACAGTGGACCGGACCTTTTCAAGTCCTACTCACCACCTATACTGCAATCAAGGTTGAGGGACAGAATTCTTGGATTCACCATACCCGGATTAAGAAAGCCCCTGCAACTTCGTGGAAAGTAACCCCAGATAAAAAAGAACTGAAACTTAAATTTACTCGGACAAATGGGAACAATGTGGGTGACAAGTAAGCGAACCTGAGCAGTTGTGGATCCACCATATGGGAAGGGCACCACAACAAACAATATAGAACAAAGGAGTCTGGGACTGAGCCAGTGGCCAGTCTTGCCCAATTTGTTATCAGTAAGCCCCAACTCAAACAAAGATATTTTTGATCAAAACAGATTTTATATGTACATATGAGGAACGTTTAGATTCTTAAAAAGATCAATAGTAGGTTTAAACCATTTGTGGTTTTTTGTACCCTCTCTCTTGCCTACAACCAAGAGCCTGATAACTGGCCTTGGAATCATGCCCAGAAAAAACACACTGGAATAATGGGAAAGGTGGACTCAAAGACGAAACTAGCTATGGTGGTTTTTTCTGAAAATGAGGTATACCAAAGGAATCAATGGGACCGGGAGGATGTACACAAATTCGACCGATTATGGGGAAAATTAGGAGATAGATAAAAGTAGGGTGTCAAACGTATAATGAAAAGGATAACACCAAGATTTCGGGATACACCCTGATTAATGTCAGAAAGGTAGATAAGGAATTTACCCTTCTAAATACAGCCATGTGCTTCAATTCACGGGAATGTTGGCACAATTTTACCTTAACCGAGCCCATCTTTATAATATGCCTAGGAAAATATCCTTTTGAACATAGAACATAGGCCAGAAAGACAGGCGACAAGTGGCAAACAGTAGATTTAGAATCTTGTATTATGCGAGAACAGCAGGGCTTCCTCTGTGAAAGCAGTACTATAATAGCTCAGGATACTTGTTTAGATACAGATCAGAAAATATGTCATTTCGAGGCCCGACCAAATGCAAACTTGAAAACAGTAATTATATATGCAGGTAAGGGATGTGCGTGTTTGAGAACTAAGTGTAACACAATAACCGTAGATGGGGAGGTAAAGGAGACTGCACAATATTCAAATTACTGTATTTGTTATTTTACTACTATAACAGGATGTGATTTTAGTTACTCAGCCCCAGTAGTGTCTCATCAATTCTTAAAATCCAACTTTACCCTATCACAGATGATAATTCCTACCCCCATAGGACTAAATATAAGTAGTATAAAAGAACTATTAAAACATGCAGATTTACAACGTATACTGGAAGAAACCAAAGAAAAGGGACACGAAACTCTTCTTATGATCCATGATGAAGAGGGGATCAAGAAAGTTTAAAAAAAAAAAATAAATAAGGTAGAACAGGATGGAAACCATAATTGGTGGAATACTCTCTTTGGCTGGTCACCTTCTGCAACAGGAATTCTTAACACTATGGTACACCCCATTGTGATCTTATTGATCAGTTGAGGAATTTCCTTAATACTAACCATTATGTTATATTTGTGGGTTTGGAGAATGTTTAAAAGGGTAACACTTATGTATGATGCTTTATATCATTCGGGAAGACTGCTTAAGTAAAAGAATTTACTTAGTTTGATAGAAAAGGGGGGATTGATATGGAGAAATAGTGTGAAATGGGGACAATGGACATCGATTGTGATTGTATATGTCTGCTCAAGGAAAGTGGGTATGGTGATTAGCCATGGGTGCGGTGTCTGGTCACATAGGTACACAGCCTTGAGGAGACGCCTACAGTTTTGAGGAGACGCCTGCCCCTCTTACCTCTAACAAAGGGGCTATTTTAAAAAAGAATGAGAGAAGATGAGAGATATTCCAATGCTATCTAGAGGGAGGGAGTGCTAAGTCTCTTTGCTGAAGAAGATCCGATGGTCACAAGAACATGAATCACCTACAAATCTGCAAGACCACCACATTGCAGGCAATGGACTGATAAGCTAATTAACATACGAATCGAGAGTAAGCGGGTTTAGGTAACGAATATGTATAAGTGTTAATTGAATATTCATTTGTTTTATTGTATAAATGTGAGATGGTTCGTCACTTTGGGCATGCATGCTTGTGGTGGAGCGATCCCCCGTGCATCTGCGTGCAATAAACATACCTACTTTATAACTTTCGAGTTATAGAGTCTAATTCTGCACGTCACCACGGCCTGCACTTTTGAACATCTTTGTTTGCTTTTTTCCTTCTCAACCTACAAAAACAAAGTTAAGCTTCATGTATTTCTAGAAGACAGAAACTCCACATCCAAGATTGATTAATTCAGGGTTTACCCCTGAAATAATATAAAATGAAATCTTTTTTTTAATTCATAGAGAAGCATTTTCACAAAATTACACTACAAATTGCATTATTTGTCATTGAGAGTTCTTCAAATTCACTCATCATGAAAGACATAACAAAAGTACAGCCCTTAGAAAGAAAACAATATCTTAAAACATGAACAACAGAAAAAGTGAAAGCATTACTGATGGACAAAGAGTTAGGAGGACTGCACAATGTTAGAACACCACCAGAAAAAAATCAAGTGGAACTGTGCTGGGCTACTGCTCCCTGATCAAGGGGAGGAAAGAAAAAAAGATCCCAAACCCACAAACACAACTGGTTTCACAGGAAAGAGGAATTTTAGTGCAAGGCAATGAAGACACACCATGCAGATATCACAGCACATGAATTATTAGTCAAGACCCTGTTCAGAAGCTATTTTCATTCTTTGATTCAGAAGCGGAACTGATAGAATTTTATGGATTCCTTTTTAAGGGAATGAAGTGATAACTACTTGCACTGGAACCGAGTGCCACCTACTGTTAAACTGGAACAATAATGCATTCTGTTTTCTAAAAATGGGGAAAAAGACAACTCTCCACTGCCCTCTTTATTCACCAGTCACCTATTTCCGTTAGAACAAAACCCAGTTCGTAGGAAGTATCTTCCCTTCATGACGAATAGCTAAAGTGAACAGGAAATATTCCACCTGGCTCCAGAAGGCTGCAGGTCTCCCTAGGCTCTTTTACACATGCTCCATCACTGCTATTGCTTCAGCAGCGGTTTTACCTACCAACAGAGACTTCCTTAAAAACATGTTCTGACTTTCCTGAACAGTGGATTGTATCTCACAGTTTCATTGATTTGCACAGCAGAATCCTGCAGTTTCCGTTGAAGCTAATGAACACTGCGTGCTTTCAAAACCAAGCACATTCAGCACCTCCATCATAACTCTGAATTAGAGCTATTGCCTAAACAACTACATGTTGCACACGCTGCCCGTGCCAACCCTGGCTAGCCCAGCCCTGTTTTACCCATTCATCCAGGCACTTGCATCAGTGCGTCTGACTTGGTGAATTTACACATGAGAAACCAGGCATTTCTGACCAACACCCATGCTCTTTAACTGCACTGGTTATTTTTAAATTAATGACACATTACTAATAGTCAAAATCACATACGCCGCAGATTTTCCCTGAATTTCTTCATAGAATCACCTGTGATTGCTCTTGTCAAATACATGACTGCTGCTTTCTTTACCTGCAGAAAGCTTGGCACAACACGTACAATATTGTACAACATACAGCTCCATCTGACAGTGAGACCAGAATGACCTTCCGACAGTGCAGGCGGGCTGCGTATCTCCAGTAGCACCCACAGCCCCAGCCTGCACTGCTTTAGAGACAGCAAAGATCCGCGCTGATGAGAAACGCTCTCACGCACATGGCATTTCACCTTGTCCACGGATTTGAAACACGGGTTGCTTTGCACAATTTAATTTTATGGTTTCGTTCCAAAGCAAAACAGACTGTCCAACAACTTTTGACTTACACTAAAACCCATAAATATTGACCTTCCATATGAACGGATACATGCCAGGATATGTACTGCTGATGAATTTTTTCGCATGTTGCTGGGGAGCAATACCTGCACGTGTTCATCTTTTTGTCCATCTCTTCTGGGATTCCTTCTAGCTAGGTACGTTGCATCTCAGGGTTGTATGGAGGGGATTACCTCCAAGCAGCGGGACAGATCACCAGCCACCCCTGTCGCTCCTAAACTGCCTCTGCTGAGCATCTCAGTGCCTCCTACAGTGGTGGCTTGCTCAGGAAGAGGTGGCTTGTGATGGCTCCTCTCCAGTACACATGCCCACAGGACCACTGAGCAAAGGACTATCCCACACCATCTTTCCCCTCTTTGAGAAAGAACGCACGTACGTATCTATGGCTAATCTCCCTTCTGAAGCAGTACAGCTCAGCTGAGACCTCAGACTGCTTTTCTGCAGCATCTGGGATTCTTACCAAAACTGTCTCCATGGACTCTACCCGGACTCAGTTTTGTGCAGAGGAGGTATTTACTGCCGCATGCGCAAGAGCAACGGCAAGGGCAGGCAGCGCAGCGATCTCCTGTTACCGAACGTGCTGCTCTGGGACTCCCAAACAGGCGGTCAGTTATATCCCTGGCAAAGTTCTCCAGCAAAGCCGCCCCTGATTTGTATCCACCTCAGCTGTACAAACACGGTGTAAACAGACACGCAGCGGCTCTTTACCTCCAGCACTGTATGTCCCTTTCCTTCCCATGTCACCACCACCTGCAAAAGCGCCCATGGAAATGAGCAAACCCCACGCACCAGAAGGAGGCAGGGCTTTCAAAGGAAAGGAGGGTATTCAATGGAAGCTGCAGATGTGCCCTGCCTGAAGAAGGCACCACTGGCAACCCCTCCTCTGTGAGAGCTGTGGAGATGCAGAGGGGGCAGGAAGGCAGGCGTCGGGGAGTAACTAGAAGCCCTGGTTTGCTACTGCTGCAGTATCCGTGGCTGGGGGGACAATAGAGCTCTCCATGAAATGACGATCAACCAAAACATTTCAGAGGGAGCACAAGCTGCTGGGCGTCAGCAAAGGGCTGTGCTCAGCTTTTCTGCGGCAGGTTGTCATAGGCAAGGTGAACACGAAGCACATGGAGGATCTGCAGTTCTACCTGCCTTGCAGGGGGTTGGCCTGAGCTCCCCCTTTGCAAACCAAGTCACCCTCCGACCACACGGCACAATCTCTTCTTAATGTATGTCCCAGCAACTGGGGTACCCCATGCAGATAAATCTGAGAGGTCCCCCCTGGTCACAGCCCTAGTCATCAGTGGTTCCAACAACTTCTGATGCTCAGGGTGTCCCCTGCGCCAGTGGTCCTCCCTCCAGGCGCCCCTCCTCCTCTCCATTTGCCCTGGAGTAGACAAACTCAACATCACACCCATTCTGTGGAGATTTAAGCCCCAAAGAGCTCAGAACTGGGGGAAGCCAGCACAAAAGCCTATCTTCTCTCGTGAGAGTTGCAATGTCCTTACACACCCCGTGTCCTTCCCGCTCAGATCAGAAACCAAACAGGGGAAGCGGTGCACGCAGATACACAGAGAATACTGAATGGGACACACTGGCTCCTCTCCTAACTCCTTTATTGTCTCAAAGGTGTTTTCATTCTGTTTGAGGAAAAAGATAGAAATATGTATAGTCCTCAGGTTTATCCCTAGTAAGCACTTTCACATGTTCATTTAGTAAAGCAGATGAGATTGATTCCTCAGATTTTTTATTTTTTTTTGGGGGGGGGGGGGATTGTAATGAACTCATTCAGTTTTAAAATCAGGCTTAGGAGCCATGACTCACTGGCTACGAATACATGTACACACATGCGTGTACAGGACAGCACAGAATACTTTATTTACTCATATGGGTCTGAAAAGACATTTTTTTTTTCTATCATTTTTTGTTCTGTGCATCGTTTATGGCTGGACTGCATGAACAAGATGGTTTTCTTAATTCTCTGAAAACACTTGCATCTGTTGATGCCTGCACCTCTGAACGTAGTGATATGGTCATACAGCCAAATTTGCAAAGCGGATTACTGTTCTTACACCATTCTGGGCATAGCAGACATACCCATAGAAACACCCCTAATGGCCTAAAGGTCATGCCTATTTACACATTTATTTCTGCTATTTCATCGTCTGTAAAGAACAAGTGCTCCTTTCCTCGACCTGTCTCAGAAGAGATCTGAATATTTAAGGAATTAAAACAGGTAAGTCGGCCAAAGGAAAATTTAAACATACTTACTTTAACAGTGCCAAGGTGTTGTTACTAAAATGCAAGCACTTTGACAGCAGGTATCTTAGGAGTGCTGTGCAAAGTGACAGAGAAAAGCCTCAAGAAAAATCTACTAGAGTTTGGGTTAATACACTAAATCCCAGCACAATGGTTCAAGGGTAAGGGCACTTTAAAACAGAATGTGTCCTGAATCATGTTAGGAAGAAGACAAAGAACATATCCTGCTGGGAAGATCATTAATGATTAGGAAAACTCGACCAGGCTACTATAAATTTGTCCCAGGTTAGAAAAGGCCAAGAATCTTTTAAAGGACACTACAAAAAAATAACATTTAAGACAAAAGGCAGCGTAGTAGCAAATGGAATTAAAAGGAGTCCTAAAAAGTAAATCTTTCAGTAATAAGCAAGCAAGGCTAATAACAATCTAGGGCATAGAAAAGATTAGCTCAGCACCAGGATGCACAGCAGACAGGAGAGCAAATTAGTTCTGTCTTACCAAAATGTAAATGGAGGGGGGAAAAAAAATTCCGAACTTACGTGTTTCTCTTTATTTTTCCTGCATCTAATTTTTAACTGTTAAGAGAAATAACACAAAAGCTTTATTTTTGCTAATGCCAGGCAACTGGAATCTGGAATTTAAATTAATCCTTTACACACTGCCATTTGGGGATCATTTCTATCAGATCCAACAAGGATACAAGGGATAGGACAAGAGGAAATGGCCCCAAGTTGCCCCAGGGGAGGTTTAGATTGGACATTAGGAAAAAATTCTTCACCGAAAGGGTTGTCAAGGACTGGAACCAGCTGCCCAGGGAAGTTTCAGGGTGGCCTCACCATCCCTGGAGGCATTTCAAAGATGTGTAGATGTGGTGATCAGGGACACAGTTTAGTGATGGACTTGGCAGTGTTAGGTTAATGGTTGGACTCAATGATCTTAAAGGACTTTTCCAACCTAAATGATTCTATGATTCCACACTGTTCAAAATGACCTACAGTCTTCCTTCAAAAAAGAGGGTTTATACTGCTGTTCCAATTGTACTGGTTATCAGGTAATCCAGCCTCGTAGCGCTCTTTAATTTAAAGTTTACAAGCACCAAGATATCCCCCAGTGACTGCACTTTAGCTAGTTTGATATTAAGCTATACATTTTTCTTAACATGGTTAGCAGCATATCTCAAGCTATGTTTGAACATATTCTTAGGTGAATGGGAGATACTATCAGCTTTTCATTAGACAGAACATGAGTATTTTAAAAAGCCATACTCCAACAGAATACACAGCACAAGCATGTGTTTCTGCCAAGGTATTTTCTATTAAGCAAATCAAATGCATATGTTCATTCTCTCCCTCTTCTGTCCATACTTAAAATCCAGGCAAATCTGCAGAAGAACAGCACAAAGAGCAAGGTGTTAGAACTTACAGAGAAGTCCCACAACCGCTCTCGCTCACGCAAAGCTACGTGCTTACCTTTGCACTCCCATTTGTTACACAACACACTTTGGTGCCCGGGAATTTGATTGATTTAGATTCGCCCTGACAGAAGGAAGCCTTTTTTTTTAACCGTTTGACCTTGTTTCACTTCTAACTGGAAGATCAGTCCTGCCAGGAAGGAGAGGTGAAACCTCATGACAGCTAGAGGGTGAATAATCTCTCTTCAAACTTTAAAACTCTCTGTATGAAGTTTCCTTTACAATTTGTACTCCACCTGGCTATTAAAAATGTAAGAAAAGCACAGCAAGAAATCAAGCCGCCCGTTAGTACAGAAGTTGCCAGCAGTTCCTCCTCGTTTCGCGAAAATCCAGCCCTCACACTGAGGCTGCGGGACCAAATCCTGTGCCGCTGGAAGCGGCAGCGAGCCCTGGCCCCGGGGAAGGGCAGCTCAGCACTCTGCAAAGATGAGGTGCATTGCTCTGCTCCCCGCCACCCCGGGATGCCACACAGCCCCGATGCTGGCCAGCGGCGGCAGCACGGGCTCGCTGACGGTAACAGCGACCCTCCTGCCTCCCCCGAACGCGTAACGAGAAGCGAAAGCACCGTCCAGGCCGGCGGGCAAATCACCTGGAGCCGCATCTCCCACCCTGGCAGGACCGCCACCCACCGCGCCGCCACCCCCCTCACACCCAGACGGGGGGGCGAGCCCCGGTAACGGCCGCTGTCACACCGGGACATCGCGCAGCCCCTCCGAGCACCAAGGCCAGCCAGGGCTGGCAGCGACCATCTCCTCGGGACCTGATTCTGCCGTCAAATGGCCGGATCCCTTCGCCTGCTGTGCAACAGATCGAGCACCCGCACGGCCGAGGGACCAGTTACGCGTGTCTGTGGGGATGGGAGCTGGGGGGCAAACCCACAAAGCTAGCACAGCTCTTCGCAACAGGAAAATACTTTATACACCTGGAAAAACCGTTTACGATGACCTTTAGTCACACTTAATCCTCACTGGGTCTTATGAGCTTCGTCCCCATTTAAAAGCACAGTGGTCTTTAGTTTCACTAAAGTGTTCATGCATAGTTCAAGTAATTTCTATTTGGTCTTGATATGGAGAAATAGTGTGAAAGAGGGACAATGGACATCGATTGTGACTGTATATGTCTGCTCAAGGAATGTGGGTATGGTGACTGGTCATGGGTGTGGTGTCCGGTCACATAGCCACACAGCTTTGAGGAGACGCCTGCCCTTCTTCCTCTAACAAAGGGGCTATTTATAAAAAGGATGAGAAAAGGATGAGAGACATTCCAATGTTATCTAGAGGGAGGGAGTGCTAAGTCTTCTTGCTGGAGAAGATCAGATGGTCACAAGGACATGAATCACCTACAAACCTGCAAGACCACCACATTGCCTGCAAAGGACTGATAAGCTAATTAACATACGAAGCAAGAGTAGGTGGGTTTAGGTAACAAATATGTATAGGTGTTAATTGAATATTCATTTGTTTTATTGTATAAATGTGAGATGGTTCATCACTTCGGGCATGCACGCTTGTGGTGGAGCGATCCCCCGTGCATCTGCACGCAATAAACATACCTACTTTATAACTTTCGAGTTATAGAGTCTAATTCCGTACGTCACTTAAGAGTTTTAGGAATAAGTCTTATGGTTAAGTCTTAGAGCTAAGTATTAAGGTTAGGTTTAAGGTTCAGTCTTAGAGTTAAGTCTTTGGGTTAAGTCTTATAGTTAATTCTTATAGGTTAAGGCTTAAGGTTGAGCCTTAAGGTTAAGTCCTAGGGTCAATTCTTAGGGTTAGGTCTTTAGGTTAAGACTAATGGTTACGTCTAAATGTTAAGTCTTAGGGTCAAGTCTTTAGGTTTAGTCTTAAGGTCAAGTCATAAGGTTGAGTCTTAGGGTTAAGTCTTAAGGATGAGCCTTAAAGTCTTAGGGTTAAGCCTTAGGGATAAGTCTTAGCGTTAAGTCTCTACTTAAGTCCTTAGATTAAGTCTCAACGTTAAATCTTAGAGTTGAGTCTTTAGGGTTAAGTCCTTAGTTTAAGTCTTAAGGTTGAGCCTTAGGATTAAGCCTTAAGGTTGAGCCTTAGAGTTAAGTCTTAGTGTTAAGGATCAGGGATAAGTCTTAGGGTTAAATAACTAGGGTTAAGTCTTTAGGTTAAGTCTCAATGATAACCCTTAGGGTCGAGTCTTAGGGTTAAGTATTTGGGTTAAGACTTAGGTTTAAGTATCAAGATTAAGTCTTAGGGTAAAGTGTTAAGGTTGAGTCTTAAGGTTGAGTCTTAGGGTTAAGAATTAAGGTTCAGTCTTAGGGTTAACTGTCAGGTTTAAGTCTTAGGTGTAAGTTTTAGGGTTAAGTCCTTAGGTTCAGTCTTAAGGTTGAGTCTAAAGTTGAGTATTATGGTTAAGTCTTTGGGATAAGTCTTAGGATTGAGTCTTAGAGTAAATTCTTAAGGTTAAGTCGTAGGGTTAAGTCTTTAGGTTAAGTATTAAAGTTAAGTCTAAAGGTTGAGTCTTCAGGTTAAGTCTTAGAGTTAAGTCTTAGTGTTATGTTTTAGGGTTAAGTGTTAATGTTAAGTCTTAGAGTTAAGACTTAAGGTTAAATATTAGGGTTAAGTCTTTAGGTTAAGTCCTAATGTTAAGTTTTAAGGTTCAGTCTTAGAGTTAAGTCTTACCGTTATGTCTGTAGGTTAAGGCTAATGGTTATGTCTCAATGTTAAGTCTTAGGTTTAAGTCTTAGGGTCAAGTCTTTAAGGTTAAATCCTAGGGCTAAGTTTTAGCATTAAGTCTTTAGGTTAAATCTTAAGGTTAACTCTTATGGTTGAGTCTTAGCATTAAGTCTTAGGGTTATGTCTTAAGGTGGAGTCTTACAGTTAAGTCTTAGGGATAGGTCTTTAGATTAAGACTTAGAGTTAAGTCTAGAGGTTAATTCATAAGGCTGAGCCTTAGGGTTAAGTCTTAAGGTTGAGTCTTTTAAGGTTGAGTCTTAGGGTTAGAATTAGGGTTAAGTCTTAGAGTTAAGGTTAATTCTTAAGGTTGAGTCCTAGGGGTAAGACTTAAAGTGCAGTCTATAGAGTTAAGTCTTAGGGTTAACTCTTACGGTTGATTCTATAGGGTTAACTGTCTGGGTTAAGTCTTAGGGGTAAGACTTAGGGTTAAGTCTTAGAGTTAAGTCTTAGGATTATGTTTTAGGGTTAAGTCTTACGGTTGAGTCTAACTGTCAGGGTTAAGCCTTAGGGTTAAGTCTTAGCGTTAAGTCTTAGGTGTAAGTCTTAAGGTTATGACTTAAGGTTAAATCTTCAAGTTAAGTCTAAAGGTTAAGTCTTAAGTTTGAGTCTTACTGTTAAGTCTTAGGGATAAGTCTTAGGGTTAAGTCTTTAGGTTCAGTCTTAAGGTTAAGTCTAAAGGTTGAGTCTTAGGGTTAAAACTTTGGGATAAGTGATAGGGTTAAGTCTTAAAGTCTTCAGGTTAAGTCTTATATTTAAGTCTTAGCATTAAATCTTAGAGATAAGATTTAAGGTTAAGTAATGAGGTTGAGTCTTAAGGTTACGTCGCTAGGGTTAGGCCTTTAGTTTAAGACTTTGCTTAAAGCCTTAATGTTAAGTTTTAGGGTTAATTCTTAAGGTTAAGTATCAGGGTTAATTCTTATGGTTAAGTTTTGCGTTTAAGTATTAAGGTTAAGTCTAAATGTTGAGTCTTAAGGTTAAGTCTTAGGGTTAAGTCTTAAAGTTGAGTCTTAGGGTTAAGACTTAGAGATAAATCTTAGGGTTAAGGCTTAAGGTTAAGGGTTAAAGTTGAGTGTTAGGGTTAAGGCTTAAGGTTAAGAAAGGGTTAAGCCTCCATGTTTTGTCTTACAGTTAAGTCTTATGGTTCAGTCTCAGGGTTAAAGTCCTAGGATTAAGTTTTAGGGTAAGTATTAAGGTTAGGTTAAAAGTTTTAGCCTTAGGATTAAGTCTTAGAGTTAAGTTTTAAGGTTAATTTTTCAGGTTGAGTCTTAGGGTTAAGTCTTAAGCTTGAGTCTTAGGGTTAAGTCTTAAGCTTGAGCCTTAGGGTTAAGTCTTAGGGATAAGTCTTGAAGTTGAATCTTAGGCTTAAGTCTCAGTGTTAAGTCTTAGCGTTAAGCCTTAAGGTTAAGTGTATGGTTTAAGAATTAGAGTAAGTTTTAAGGTTAAGTCTTAAGGTTAAATCTTGTGGTTAAACTTTGGGTTAAGTCTTAGGGTTAGGACCTTACCTTAAAATAATGGTTAAGTCTCGATGTTAAGTCTTAGGGTTATGTCTTAGGGTCAAGTCTTTAGGTTAAGTCTTAAGGTTCAGTCTGTGGGTTAAGTCTCAAGTTTGAGTCTTAGAGTTAAGGCTTTGGGTTAAATCTATAGAGGTAGGTCTTACAGTAAAGTATTAGGGTTAAGTCTTTAGGTAAAGTCTTAAGGTTAAGTCTTAGGGTTAAGACTTTAGGTTAAGTCCTAAGGTTAAGTTTTAAGGTTCAGTCTTAAGACTTATGGTTATGTCTTAGGGTTAAGTCTTCGGGTTATGTATTACGGTTAAGTTTTTGGATTAAGTCTTAGGTTAAGTTTTAGGGTTAAGTCTCAAGGTTAGGTCTTTAGGTTAAGTCCAAATGTTGAGTGTTAGGCTTAGAGTTTTAGGAATAAGTCTTATGGTTAAGTCTTAGAGCTAGGTATTAAGGTTAGGTTTAAGGTTCAGTCTTAGAGTTAAGTCTTTGTGTTAAATCATATAGTTAATTCTTATAGGTTAAGGATTAAGGTTGAGCCTTAGGGTTTTAAGTCCTAGGGTCAAGTCTTAGGGTTAGGTCTTTAGCTTAAGACTAATGGTTATGTCTAGATGTTATGTCTTAGGGTTAAGTCTTAGGATCAAGTCTTTAGGTTCAGTCTTAAGGTCAAGTCATAAGGTTGAGTCTTCGGGTTAAGAATAAGGATGAGCCTTAGAGTTAAGTCTTACGGTTAAGCCTTAGGGATAAGTCTTAGGGTTAAGACTCTACAATTAAGTCTTTAGGTTAAGTCTCAATGTTCAATCTTAGAGTTGAGTCTTTAGGGTTAAGTATTTGGGTTATGACTTAGGGTTAAGTCTTAAGGTTAAATCTTAGGGTTAAGTCTTAAGGTTGTCTTAAGGTTGAGTCTTAAGGTTAATTCTTAGGGTTAAGTTTTAGAGTTAAGTCTTAAAGTTAATTCTTAAGGTTGTGTCTTAGGATTAAGTCTTAAGCTTCAGTCTTAGAGTTAAGTCTTAGGGTTAAATCTTAAGGTTGAGTCTTAAGGTTAAGTCTTAAGCTTGAGCCTTAGGGTTAAGTCTTAAGGTCAAATCTTAAGGTTAAGACTTAAGGTTGACTCTAAGTTTTAAGCCTTAGAGTTAAGTCTTAAGGTTAAGGCTTAAGGTTGAGTGCTATGGTTAAGTTTAAGGTTGAGTCTTAAGGTTATGTCTTATGGTTAAGACTGAAGGTTGAGTGTTATGGTTAAGTCCTTAGGGTTAATTTTTAGGGTTAAGTCTTTAGGTAAATCTCAAGGTTAAGTCTGAAGGTTGAGTCTTAGAGTTAAGTCTTAAGCTTAAGTGTTAGAGTTAAGCATTATATATAAGTCTTATTGTTAAAGTCCTTAGCTTAATTCTTAAGTTTAAGTGTTAAGTTTGAGGCTTAGGCTTAAGTCTTAGGGTTATGTCGTAATGTTGAGTCTTAGGGTTAAGTCTTTAGGTTAAGCCCTAAGGTTAAGTTTTAACGTTGAGTCTTTAGAATTAAGTCGTGGGGATAAGTCTTAGTTTAAGTCTTAGGATTAAGTCTTAAGGTTAAGTCTTAAGGTTGAGTCTTACAGTTAAGTCTTAGGGATAGGTCTTTAGGTTAAGACTTAGGGTTAAATATCAAGGTTTAGTCTTAGGGTTAAGTCTTAAGGTTGAGTTTTGCAGATAAGTCTTAGGTATAGGTCTTTAGGTTAAGACTTAGGGTTAAGTCTTAAGGTTGAGTCTTAGGGTTATGTCTTAGGGTTAAGTCCTATAGTTAAATCTTAAGGTTAATTCTTAAGGTTGAGTCTTATGGTTCAGTCTTAGAGTTAAGTCATTGTTAAGTCTGAGGGTTAAGTCTTAGGGTTATGTTTTTGGGTTAAGTTTTAATTTGAGTCTTAGGGTTAACTGTTATGGTTAAGTCTTAGGGATAAGTCTTAGGGTTAAGTCAAGTCTTTAGGGTTAAATCTTAGGGTTATGTTTTATGGTTAAGTCTTAGGGTTAAGTCTTTAGGTTAAGTCTTAAGGTTGAGTCTTAGGGTTAAGTCTTAGGGTTAGTTCTGAAGGATAAGTCTTAGAATTACGTTTTAGGGTTAAGTATTAGGCTTAATTCTTAGGGTAATTTCTTAGGGTTTGGTCTTAGTGTTAAGCCAGCATTAAGTCTTAGATTTAGGTCTTAGGGTTATGTTTTAGGGTTAAGTCTCAAGGTTGAGTCTTAGGGTTAGGTCTTAGCATTAAGTCTTAGGGTTACATCTTAAAGTTAAGACTTAGGGTTAAATCTTAGGGTTAAGTATTAGTGTTATTTCTTAGGGTTAAGCCTTATGGTTAAGACTTAGTTTTAAGTCGTAGTGTTAAGACTTAGGGATATGTTGTAGGTTTAAATCTATAGGGTCTTAGTGTTAAGTCTTATGGTTAAGACTTAAGCTTGAGTCTGAGAGTCAAGTCTTAGTGTTAAGTATTAAGGTTGAGTCTTAGTGTTCAGTCTTAGGGTTAAGTCCTTAGGGTTAAGTGTTAAGGTTAAGTCCTCAGACTTAACCCAAAGACTTTATCATAAGACTCAACCTTAGACACTTAACCTTAAGACTCTAACCTTAAGACTCTAACCTTTAGACTTAACCTAAAGAACTAACCCTAAGACTTCTCCTTAAGAACTAACCTAAAGGTTTAATCTTAAGACTTATCTCTAAAGACTGTACCTTGAGAGTTAACATTAAAGACTTAATCATAAGACTCAATATTAAGATACAACCTTAAAAGTTAACTCTAAGACTCAATCTTAAGAATTAACCTTGAGACTTAACTCTTTAAGACTTAACCCTAAGACTCAACCTTAACACTTAAGTTTAAGACTTAACCCTAAACTTATCCCTAAGACGTAACCCTAATATTTAACCCTAAGACCCAACCTTAACACTTAATCTGTAGACTTAACCCTAAGACTTAACCGTAATACTCAACTTTCAGACTTAACTCTAAGATTCAATCTTAAGACTTAAACTTAAAAATTAACTCTAAGACTTAACCTTAAGACTTAACCCTAAGACTTATCTCTAAAGACTGAACCTTTAGACTTAACCTTAAGACTTAGCATAAAGACTTAAACCTAAGACTTAACCCTAAGTCTCAACCTTAAGGTTTAACCTAAAGACTTAATCCTAAGACTTAACCCTAAGACTTATCCCTATGACTCAAACTTAAAAGCTTATGACTTAGCCTAAAGACATAACCCTAAAACCTATCCCTAAGTCGTAACCCTAAGATATAACCCTAAGACTCAACCTTAACACTTAACCCTAAGACTTAACCTTGAGACTTAACACTAAGACTTAACCCTGTAGACTTAACCTTAAGACTTAACCTAAAGACCTAACCTTAAGACTTTACCATAATACTCAACCTTAAGACTTAACTCTAAGACTTAACCCCAAGACTCAACTTTATGTCTTAACCTTAAGACTTAACCCTGAGAGTTAACCCTAAGACTCAGCCTTAAGACTTTACCTTATACTTAGCCTAAATACTTAACTCTAAGATTTAACCCTAGGCCTTTAACCCTAAGACTGCACCTTTAGACTTAACTGTAAGACTCAACCTTGAGACTTAACCCTAAGACTTAAGCGTAAGACTTAACCCTGATAATTATACTTTAAAGACTTAACCCTTTACACTTTAACTTAATATTTAACCTAAAGACCTAACCCTAAGTCTTAGCCCTAAGACACAACATTAAGACAAAACCTTAAAACTTTAACACTTAATACTAAGACTCAACCTAAAGACTTAACCTTAAGACTTAACCCTAAGACTCAAAATTAAGACTTTAACCTTAACACTTAACCCTAAGACTTAACCCTAAGACTAAACCCTATAACTTAACCCTAATGCTTAACTCTAACACTGAACCTTTAGAACTTAACCTTAAAACTTAACCTAGACTTAACCCTAAGACTTAACCTAAAGACTTAACCCTAAGACTTAACTCCAAAGACTTAACCCTGTAGACTTAACCTTAAGACTTAACCTAAAGACTTAACCCTGTAGACTTAACCTTAAGACTTATCCTAAAGACCTAACCCTGAGAGTTAACCCTAAGGCTCAGCCTTAAGACTTAACCTTATAACTTAGCCTAAAGACTTAACTCTAAGATTTAACCCTAGGCCTTAATCCTAAGACTTAACCCTATAACTTAACCCTAATGCTTAACTCTAACACTGAACCTTTAGAACTTAACATAAAGACTTAAGCCTAAGACCTAACCCTAAGACTCAACCTTAAGACTTAACTCTAAGACTTAACCCTAAGACTCAACCTTAAGACTTAATCTTATAACTTAACCTAAAGACTTAACCCTAAGACTTAACCCTAAACCTTAACCCTAATAATTATACTCTAAAGACGTAACCCTTAAGACTTAACCTAAAGACTTGCCCTTAAGACTTAACCCTAAGACTCAACATAAAGACTTAACCTTAAGACTTAACTCTAAAACTCAACCTTAAGACTTAACCTTAAGACATAACTCTAAGAGTTAACGCTAAGTCTTTACCGTAATTCTCAACCTTAAGATTTTAATCTAAAGACTTAACGCTAACACTTACCCCTAAATCTTATCCCTAAGACTTAACCCTAGGAATCAACCTTAAGACTTAACTTTATAACTTTGCTTAAAGACTTAACTCTAAGATTCAACCCTAGGTCTTAACCCTAAGACTTATCACTATGACTTAACTCTAAAGACTATACCTTTAGACTTAACCTTAAGACTTAACCCTATGACTCATCCTTAAGATACAATATTAAAACTTAACCCTAAGAATACTAAAGACTTAACACTTTAGAGTTAAACTGAAGACTTAACCCTAAGACTTAACCCTTATACTTAACCCTAAGACTTATAACTAAAACTTAATCCTAAGAATTAACTACAAGACTTAACCCTTAGATTTAACACTAAGACTCAACCTTACGACTGAACCTTTAGACTTAACCTTTAAGACTTAACTCTAAGACTTAACCCTAAGACTCAACCTTAAAGACTTCACCTTACCACTTAACCTAAAGACTTAACTCTAAGATTTAACCCTACGCCTTAACCCTAAGACTTGACCCTAAAACTTAACCCTAATAGTTATACTCTAAAGAGTTAATCCTTTAGACTTAAGACTTAACCTAAAGACCTGACCCTAAGACTTAACCCTAAGGCTTACCCCTACGACTCAACCTTTGGAAATAACCTTAAAACTTAACTCTAAGACTTAACTCTAAGACTTAACACTAAGACTCAACCTTAAGACTTAACCAAAAGTCTTAACCCTAAGAGTCAACCTTAAGACTTAACCCTAAGACTCAACCTTAAGACTTAAACTTAAGACTTAACCTTAAGACATAACTCTAAGACTTAACCTAAGTCTTAACTGTAATTCTCAACCTTAAGACTTTAACCTAAAGACTTAACCTGAAGTCTTAACCCTGAGACTTAGCCCTAAGACTCAACCTTAAGACTTAACCTTATAACTTAGTCTAAAGTCTTAACTCTAAGATTTAACCCTAGGCCTTAACACTAAAACATTACCCTAAGACTTAACTCTGAAGGCTATACCTTTAGACTTAACCTAAAGATTTAACCATAAGACGTAACCCTAAGAATTACACTCTAATGACTTAACCCTTTAGACTTAAACTTAGACTTAACCTTAAAGGCCTAACCCTAAGACTTAACCCTAAGACTCATCCTTAAGACATAGCCTTAAAACTTAACTCGATAAGACTTAACACTAAGACTCAACCTTAAGACTTAACCTAAAGACTTAACCTTGAGGCTTCTCTTACCACTTGTCCTCCTGCAGTTCTGAGTGCCCTGGCTCCTCCTTTGAAAACATTAAGGGCAAAAGGAGATCTAAGCATCCGTTATTGGGTACTGGGGGAAACATAGGCGCTTAGGGACATGATTTAGTGGTAGAATATGCAGTGCCATGTGTTGGGTTGGTTAGGTTTATGGTCCTTGTAGCCAGAGGGGGTTGGAGCCTTTCTCCACCTCTCCTTGACCGCCTCTCTCCTGGGCTGGGCTGGAGGGTGGGGAGTCCAAGCGCCTCCAGTGCTGAGTGCCTGCCAAGGAGCAGACGCTCTCAACAAAGCAGACGGCATCCACAGGTGCTGTTTCCCAGAGGACCTCTTGAAAGGAGCCTGAAGCAGGACCTGGCAGCTGGGAGACCCAGCACTACATGCCCGTCATCACAGCTGATTTTGCCGCTTGCATCCTGCTGCCAGTCTCTCCCTCATGTGCATGAGCAGGCAAACCTCTGCCCTGCAGCCAGATGTCTGTCCTGCTCCCCACCTCTGGAGACCTGCCGCCCTGGGTGCCCCGAAGGAGAGGGTCGCTGCTGCCCTCAGCAGTGTCAATCGCTGCCCGTACCTGGGGTTGCTGTCAGTCCTTCCCTGCAGACCAGGCTCCCCACGCTGCCCACTCTGCCTTTGCTTGCTTGAGCTGCTCTTGCCACTTGGGCCTCACTTGCTCCCACTCTGCAGACAGCTGCCAGACCTCCTGGAGGAGATGGCAAGGCAGCAGAAGGCAGGATTAGTCTCCGCTCCTGGAACGGGTGTCCTTCGGGTCTGACCCGTGTTGCTGCCCCTTGCCTCAGCTGGTCGGTTGGCAGGGCTTTGCCCCTAACAGACTGGGGGCTGTGGGGTCATTCTAGGCTCCTGGCAAACACAGCTGTGACCAAAGCCCTCCACTGTGAACAGCCGAGAAAGGACTTGGGCATCTCCCATAGCCCCTGGGCCAGGAGAAAGTGCTTTGTGACAACCCAGGGGGCAAGGAACATCTGAAGGAGGTGACAGACAGCTGACAAGGAGCACATGTCCAGGGGTCCTTTCAGGCTGGCTCTCTGCACAAAGAGGCTTTTGCCGAGTCCCCAGCAGCACGGTAGCTACAGCAAGGCACGTACCTGCAGTGCTCTCTGGCAGTCGTCTGAAGATGGGAGTGTAGAGGTGGGTTTGGCTGGAGAAGCCGGCTCCTGCCTGCCTGCCTTGCCTGCCTCCTTCATCCTGGGGGAGCTGCCTGGACACGGGGGGAGTGCACTGCAAAGAGGCACCAGGAGCAGTCGGCATGAGCACGGGGCAGTTTGCTCTCCCACCTTCGCCTGGTACCAAAGCTCCCCAGGCTGGCAGAAGCAGCACGGGAGGTGGGGCCATTTCTGCTGGCAGGGGGAAGCCTTTCCTGAGCCCCCTCAGATGGACGGGGGAGGACTGCACCTCAGCTCTTGTGTAAGGGAACCACAGGGACGTGGGGTGCACTCAGCATCCACCACCTTCCCCAGTGAGGGGCCCACAACAGGGGAAACAAGCACGTAAGAACCATGTGGCATGTGTCAGGGACCTTGCCGTGTCCCTGCAGCTGGAGTGTTCGGAGGGGATGTCTCTCCTCCATGGGTGCAGGATCCCTTTCATCCCTTCCCACCAGGGTCTCACCTCTCAGAAGTCTTCTTGCCCAAGTCTTTCTGTCTTGTGCCTGGCCCCTGACTTGGCAGTGCAGCAAGGGAAAGCTTCATCCGTCTCTGCAGCAGCTTGCCAGGATGCTCCTCTGCACCTGGCAAAGGAAGAAACTTTGCAGAGCAGCCCCCTGAGGAGTGCCTTTTGACGGAGCTGTGGTCACCAAGCGCAGAGCAGGGCCTCAGCTGGGCAGCAGAGACCTGTTCCCATACCTTGTCTGAGCCTGGACTTTGCTGCAGCCTTCTTGGCCCAGGTGGACAAAGCCTTGGCCACTGCTCTGCTGACCACCGTAAAGCAAAACCTGGGCAGGAAATGATGACACAGGCTTGAAGGGTGACCCCTACCCTCTGCAGCTTCCCAGCACTAATCCTCACAACTCTTGTGTGAAGCATGGCACACCTTCTTCTCGTGGCCATGCAGCCATGCATGGGTTTTATTAGCAATCTCCCCCCAACACCAGACGGTGTAGCTTAAAGCCCTCCCTGTGTGCATCTGGCTCTCTCTGACGGAATGGCGGGCAGGCTGGGCATGAGAAATGCAATGATGGTGCCTGGCCACTCCAGGGGAACACACGTGTAACCCCAACTCGTCGTAAGTTAACCAGAAACCAGCCCCTTCAGGTCAGGTCCCCTCCCAAACTCAACGCGCAATGCCGAGCCCCGGCAAGGCGCACTCCTGATCAGGAGCTGGGAATCCGCCCGCTCGGTCAGTCGAGGGCTGCAGAGAAAATGCACTCACCTGGGGAAAGCGTGGGCAGGAGCAGCCTGCATCCCCCGAGTGCTGGTCGCTCCACTGGAGACAGCTGCACCGGGCATCCACAGCCTCTGTAAAGTGACACAGAGCTGCTAGAAGGTTTCCAAGGCACTTTGCTCTTGGCTCCCAAAGGAAGCAGACCTGCCTCCTGCTCCAAAAGGAAGCCACTTCTCCAAACCCCTTCTCCAAATCTTCCTCCGTGAACATGAGCCCTTGATTTGCTCTGGAGAAGCTGCACAGCAAACACTGAGACTGCACAGTAACACTGCCAGCCTTTCTGTAGGGCAAGAACTCAGAAGCTCAGAATAAAACTTCTTTTCCAATGGAGAAGTCAGTGCGGGTGAGCACGTGGAAAGGTGTCGGACTGGCCTGCCATGTGCAGGCTGGCCAATGGCCATCGGGTTGCTCACCCTTCAAAAGGCTTCCCAAAGTCACTGCATCACCCTCAAAGCCTGAGCAACTCGCAGTGTTGAGCAGAGCAGTCCAGCTGGCCTTGCTCTCCAGCCCTGTGACGCAGTTGCGATAGAAATGCATGCACAAGACATCGTCGGTGAAGGACAGAATGCCAATGTCCTTGAAGGCGAAGGCAAGGCGCTGCCTGTTCCTCAGTTGGAAAGAGTGCAAGAGTATGGTCTCTTGCACACAGCTCTGCACCACGTGCCATGGGAAGGAAGTGGCTCGCCATAGCCACCTGTAGTTCAGTGGCTCGATCTTGACATTGTCTGCAAGGAGGAGGAACATCGTCACTGGCAGAGCGGGCTGAATTTCCATGTAAAATTAGAAACGGAATGCCAGAGAAAAGGTCGTTCATGGAAACGGCTCTTGGGGAGTGGTTATTTTGGGAGGAGCTCAAGCTGTCTGCCTAACTTTGGAGGGAATTCTCTCCAGAGAAATTCTGAAATCCCAATTTCTCTGTGCCCTTTCTGAAGTGCAGAGAGCATGCACCCCAGTCCCAAACAGGGCGCAGGAAAGTGGATGGTGTCCGTTGCCTTCTCACCAGGGATAACCTCTGTGGGGAACGCAAGCTCCCGCAGAGTTAACTCACCAATGTCTAGCTGGGAGACGGGTCTTCGACCCACGTACACCTCTTCCTCACCTTGGAATTGCTCTTGGAACGTAGCAAAGGTCTGAGTCCTGTGACCAGGACCCCCTGCCCAGGAAAACGACACAAAGGCTGACCACAGGGAAGAGCAAAACTCTATCACGTGCCAAATGCTTTCTCAGACTAGATCTGGGCATGCTTTCGCTCCTTGTTGACCAAGAAGCAAGAGCAGGAGAGCTGCTGAGGGACTTCCCTGAGAGAGGCCTGCTGTGAATCCTCCCCGGGAGGAGCAGCAGTGCTTCACCTTTCTTGGCCTTGGCCATCGGGCTGGGTGAGGGTGAGCTTTTCAGCAGCTGCGGGTCTCGGTCGCAGAGTGCAGCGAGGGTGAGGGCAGGCAGAGATCAGGCAGGAGAGGCTGTGCTCACTGAGGACATCCCTAGGGAAACAGGAACTCTGCAGTGACACACTAGGGACACCAGGACACAGGCAGGGACAATATTATGATGTTAGGGACTTCCGGGGGGACACCAGGACTCCCAAAGGGATGTCACTGGGACATTAAAGACACCCACTGGGACACACTGGGACACAAGAACACACGGGGAGACACCATGGTGATATATAGAATGGTCTGGTAATATCTGGACCCCTCCAGGGACACCACTGTGACATTAGGCATTTCCCAGGGACGCCCCCTGGGACATCAGGGACCACCCCCTCACCTTCCCCGGGGACACCAGGACCCCTACCAGGGACAGCACTGGGACATTAAGGACCCCCCTTTAACACAAGCCCTACCCCAGGGACAATGTAGGGGCATTAAGGACTCCTCCCGGGACACCAGGACCCCCGCAGGACCAGAAGCGCACAAGGGACATACTGGGGACACAAGGACATTCCTGGGGACATCACTGGGACATCAGGGACACCAGGACCGCCCCAGTGACACCACTAGGACATTAAGGACCCCCACAGGGATACCTTGCGACACAAGGACATACTGGGAGACACCACTGGGACATCATTAGAATAGCTTTTAGGACATCAGGACCCCTCCAGGGACACCACTGTAAAATTATGAATTTCCCAGGAACCCCATCCTGGGACATAACGGACTACCCACTTGCCTCCATGGGGACACCAGGACCATGCCCAGGGACACCCCAGAATGTCCCAGGGACACACTGGGACACCAGGACTACCCCCCCACCCCCATCCACCAACTCCCCAGGGACACCATTAGGACATCAGGGACTCCCCTGAGGACACCACTAGAACGTTAAGGACCCCCAGAAGGACACATTAGGTCACATGCACCCACTGACAGACACCACTGGGACATCTAGAATGGCCTGGGGACATCAGGACCCCTCCAGGGACACCACTGTGACATTAATGACCCCCACCAGGGACACATTGTGATACACAAGGACCCATTGAGACACACAACTGGGACATCTAGAATGGCCTGGGGATGCCAGGACCACCTCAGTGACAACACTGGAACATTTAGGGCCCCCCTGGAAACACATGACCTGCATCCAGGGAAACTGTAGGGGCATTAGGAACTCCCCCTGGGACACCAGGACCCCCCCAAGACACACTGGGACACCCAAATGCCTATAGGGACACCTGAGAACACTAGGACATCCCTGGAGATATCTGTGGGACACCAGGGACAATCCCGGGGAAATTAGAACCTTCCCAGGGACACCCTAGTGACATTAGGGACATCTTGGAAGCAGAAGGACCCCCCACAGAGCACTCCTGGGACATCAGGACCCCCCAAGGGGACCCTCCAGCAGGTCACTCTCATGCAGTTGTCACGCAGAAGCTCCCCCTCGATGGAAGTCCTTAGCAGCAGGGCAACCCTCAGATCTGCACTGTCAATGAAATGGAGCCCAAAAACCAGACCCCTCCCCATCCCAAAATGGGAGGACCGCCTCCCCACATGACACTTGTTAGTTTAACATTATGCTAGGGGCCAACCAATGTCCTCCTTTATCTTCTAGTGCCGTGACGACTGTGGGTGGTACATGGACGGTCACCTTCTGCCCCATGGTGAACTTAGGGGCCTCCTGCATCAGTAGCACAGGTGCTTCTCCTGCTTTAAGGCATCCAGGCCATCCTGAGCTCACCTCATCCAGCTCTTTGCAGGAGCAAGCTACAGCCCGCCCCTGAGGCCTTAAACAATGTGCCAGAACTCCAAAGGCAATGCCTTTTCCCTCACGCTTAAGAAGTGCAAAGGTCTTTGTCACATCAGGTAATCCCCACGCGGGGGCCTCCACCAGAGCTCACTTTTTTCAGACACTTGAAAGTGGCTTTACCCTCCTCTGTCCCGCCAATAGACCCATGGCAGGAGGTTTTCAGTAGCTCGTACTGAGCTTTCACAAATAAAACACAATTGCCTCCCCAAAGCCAACGCCATCTGACCACCCCGAGAAATCCTCGTAGTTCCTTGAGAGTTTGAGGCTCCGCGAGGCAGCAAATAGTCTCCTTCTGTTGAGATCCCAACTGTCTCTGGCCTTCCAGCACTTCAAACCCCAAATGTGGACGTGACTCCTCGATAATTCCATATCCACTAATTCCCAAGATATTTAGAAGGCTTATCATCAGGGAAAGACACAGCTCCCAAGTCCCTGCTGCGACCAGAACTCTTCCCTGATCATTTTCTGTTCTCCAAATGTCGAACTGCTTTGCCAACTGATTCCCAAAGATTGTCGGGATATTTTGAAAGCCTTGTAGTATAACCACCCAAGTGTATTGCATTTTCCTTCCCGTTTCTGGTTTTGCGCATTCAAAAGCAAAAGGCTTCTGACTGTCAGTGCCCAGGGGAACACAGAAAAAGGCATCCTTCACATCAAAACCTGTACACCATCCCTGTTCCCCTGTAAGGGTGGTTTCATATCTGTATGGATGTGCTACTACAGGATAAATACCTTGAGGTATGTGATTTGTTGCTCTTAAATCCTGCACGAAACGGCAATCTTGACCCTTGACCTTTTTCACTGGCAAAACAGGGGTGTTGGATTTTGACGCACAGCCCACCAACAGGTTGTGCTTCAAGAATTTCTGAATTATCGCTACCTACCCATTCCTAGCTTCTCATTCTCAGCGGGGATGATCCAGGCTTTAAGTCAATCCTTACAGGTTTTGACCTGTGGGATTTTCCAGGAACCTCTCCGGCTCGTACAATAGGAATCACAGCATCTCTGACCTCCGGGCGTATCTTTCTCTTTTCAAGGCAGCATAGCCTGTAATAACAAAGCTGCTGCCTCAACACAAACAGTTTCTGGAATTAAGATTTCTATTTCCTCGTTTTAAAATCAGATTTCTGCTTCCAATTTTTTGGAGTAGATCTCTCCCCAAACAATGCTTTTGGAGAATTTGGCTAATATAAAAACTGATGAGTAACCCACTGTTTTCCCAGCTTCATGGCTAAGGGTTTCAAAAATGGCCAAGTTTCATGGGTCCCTGCCATACCAGCAATGCTTATATTCTTATTGCTTAGTTCCCCTCTAAAGTCTTCTGAACAGAGGAAGTAGCCCCAGGATCTACCCAAAGCTCAACTTCTTCACTTCCCAGCTCTGCTTTAACCAGAGGCTCCTCTGGGGAGAGACTCCTCCGCTCCCCCTCATTCCTCGCTTACTGGGAGCAAAGGGGCAGAGGGGCTCCAATCCTTAAGCAGATGGTCTTCTTCTGAATGCCTATCCCTTTTGCACTGTGCACACTGATTATCACCCAACCAAGGGCTGGGCCGCAGTCCCCCTCTCGGGGCTCTGCCCCATCCTCAGGCCCTTGCCCTCGCCCTACTATTTTGCTCTGATACCGCCAACAAGCAACAATTTACTCTTCCCTTTTGACTCTCTATGATGATATGCAATCCAAGCAACATCCAACAGCTTTCCCCTATCTTGAGCAATCACTTCCTTTTAACTTTTGTAATTTTCTTCTAATACCATCCCAGGATTGGCCCACCAATAGAGGGGCCAATTGATCTCATCCCTCTTAAGATTCAGGGTCAATACTTGTAGAGTTGCGGGCTACCTCCTTCATTCTGTTCTGAAGATCTGTGGGGGGCTCTTGGCTATCGTGCCTAGCCTTGTACCATTCAGACATGGTTATTGCCTTAGCCACAGCATTTTGAATGCCAAATATAATCCCTTTCTGATACCGAGTCCAAAGCTGCCTGGGTCCGTTAATTTGCAGGTCCCAGTTTGGACCAACAGGGGAAATGATGCTCCACAGTTCCTGTTTTAACCTCAGCTTCCACATGTATTCTAGCGGCTTGACAAATCATCTCCTTCTCACTACTATCAAACAAAACCTGCAGTATTGCCTCTATATCCTTACACTCTGGATACTGTTTTTTAACCATCATTATTTCAAAAACACCAGCCACTTTCTCAGGGTTGTCTCAGTAATTTCCTGCGGTTGCTTTGCAATTCTTCAACTCTGTTATTGAAAACTGGACCGTCACCGTAATGAGTCCTTCATTTCCCACAGTCTCGCGCAGGGGAGCCTGTACCACTTCCCCTGGTTTGGCCCACTCCCACCCTGCGGCTGGGCTAAAACCTTCTGCCCCACTAAATTGCTCTCCCTCTTCACAGCCGCTTTCCCTGTGTGAAATGTGTTCAATTGATTCGTGTCGATATGGAACAATGCTAGGACCACATGATGAAATGTAACCTTCTGTCTTACATACCCTTGTATAACCACACGCTTAAGAAAAACAGAGTGATCAATGTATATAGTTCCTGTATCTTGCAAAGAACATCTGGCTACATACCTAATTTCTGTATCTTAAAAAGGACATCTGGTTACACACCCTGATACGCAGGCTGAGGTGCTAACAGCATAGTGTTAAGTAAGAGAAGTTTACAGGGCGCGTGTGTAAAATCTAGGGTCATCCTAAGGGTGAGCCGAGGAAGACTGCTGACTTCATCCACCGACCACCAGACAGGGCTTAAGAAGACCCTCGGAGATAGAAAGAGCATGCGCCACGAAGTACACGCCTATTCCAAGGATCCATTTACATAAACCGACCCTTTCTTAGAAATAGCTATGAATATGTATTGTTTTAGGAAATATAAACCAAAAATAAACTTTGTACAGCACGCGTCTTGGTGGAGCGGAGACTCCCAGTGCACCCAGCGCTGTTTGCTTGCCTCTATTTGCTTAATAAATTGCAAACTTTGATTGTAATCCTATTTTGGGACTAAGTTATTTATCACAACGACGTAAACACAGTTCCCATCTAAGTGATTAAAAGCTGATAGAAACCATTTAACAAGAAACCAGTTTTACAGTACCTTGTTCTTTCCACTCCTGGTTGTTGCTGCAGGTCTAGAAAACAGAAATATATTTCAGTACTGAAATGCTTACATTGATTATGAATAACACTACAGTTGCTTTGAAAACTTCATTGCAGAAATGAATTAAACTAAAATGTAGTATAACAACTTTGTTAGATGTAGTTGAAGACTGAAACAGTTATTGTCTACCATTATGTCTATTGGAAGGCTATTTTTTTCCACAAGATATTAAGCAAATAGTTGAAATAACTATTCTCTCAGCTTCACACAAAGTGACAGAAATCTTACAGCTACAGACATGTAGCTATACGGTTACGTGCATTCCCTGTTTAATACCAGGGGTTTAGCTCTCTTCAATACTGAGAATCCTTCTCCTACAGGTCAAAGAACTGTAATTTTGGATTCTCTGGTGTCCTGCGTCTGGCTGGGATGCAGTTTATTTTCTTCACAGCAGCCCACACAGCGCTGTGTGTTAGATTTCTGCCCAAAACAGTGTTGATAACACACCAGATTTTTAGCTAAGGCTGAACAGCGTCAACAACTTCTCTTTCTCACTTTGCCACAACCCACACAAGTAAGTTCAGGGTGGGCAAGAAGTCAGGAGGGTACACAGCTGCGAGAGAAAAGTTGGAGCGGGGAGCAGGGCAAAAAATCCTGAGATACCTGCAGTGAAAGAGTAATTTTGCTTTTCTGTAAGTCTCTCCTCGTCCTTTTTAAACACATGTAATACTTCTATGCCTGTGCACACACTCATGTAATTAATCAGAATTTGTGCACGTGACCTTATTGTTGACTTGGCCAGCATGTTCAAAAGCACTCTAAACAAAAGTGAAGTGTTTGTCAACACAAAGCACATCAGGTAGTGTGGTCACACAAAAGAACAAGAATCTTCATATGCATCAGATTTGCCAAAAAACCCAAAATCCAACAAAAATCCAAACTTGCTTCCAGCTCTCAGGGCAATTTTTATCAGTAAGTTTTATTTTCAACATTCCTTATGCATCTTTCTGGTTTGGAAGATGCATTTTACCTCAGTATTGACATGTAAATCACAGGAATTTGGGTGGGTTTTGTTTTCTTTTTTTTTTTCCCTTTTCTTTTTTAAGAGCAGGCAATAAAATTGAACCTCCATCGTCAGCTTCGTGTTTTCTAAAAAGAAATTTTCTTCACTTTTTGAGAAGCAGTGGACTACTCACTATGGCTTTCACCACTGGGGAAACTACTTCAACTACTACAGTATTAGAAAACCTAAGACACTTACATAGCACTACAAATAAGAATTAGAGATTATTTCCTTAGCTTACCCTTTTGTTGGCATTTTAATCAATTTTGAGCGCTCCCCAGATGAAAAACTCTTTTTGTCTTTTTCTTCTATCGTGTTTTTATTCTCCATTTTCAAACACACATTCTTCCTTAGAGTAATCTTTTGCTTCATTTGCCAATTAGTGATGTTGCCTGGTGGTGTATTTAATCTGTCCAGACATTCCTGTTTTGCCAACGCCTGTGCTCTTGAACGTCTTTGTTTGCTTTTTTCTTCTCAACCTATAAAAACAAAGTTAAGCTTCATGTATTTCTTAGTATTTCTAGAAGACAGAAACACCACATCCAAGATGGATTAATTCAGGGTTTACCCCTCAAATAATATAAAATGATATCTTTTTTTTAATCCACAGAGAAGCATTTTCACAAAATTACACTACAAATTGTATTATTTGTCATTGAGAGTTCTTCAAATTCACTCATCATGAAAGACATAACAAGAATACAGCCCTTAGAAAGAAAACAATAGTGTATCTTAAAACATGAACAACAAAAAAGTGAAAGCATTACAGATGGACAGTTAGAAGGACTGCAGTGTTAGTTGTAACACCACCAGAAAAAAATCAAGTGGAACTGTGCTGGGCTACTGCTCCCTGAACAAGGGGAGGAAAGAAAAAAAAGATCCCAAACACACAAACACAAATGGTTTCACAGGAAAGAGGAATTTTCACGAAAGACAATGAAGACACACCATGCAGATATCACAGCACATGAATTAATAGTCAAGACCCTGTTCAGAAGCTATTTTCATTCTTTGATTCAGAATCAGAACCGACATATTTATATGGATTTCTTTTTATGGCAATAAAGTGATAACCACTTGCACTGGAACCGAGTGCCACCTGCTGTTAAACTGGAACAATAATGCATTCCATTTTCCAAAAATGGGGAAAAAGACAACTCTCCACTGCTCTCTTTATTCACAAGTCACCTATTTCCATTAGAAGAAAACCTAATTTGTAGGAAGCATCTTCCCTTCATGACAAATAGCTAAAGTGAATAGGACCATTGATCCGGAGCGAGATTAAAGAATAAAGAGCAGCAGGTGAACTACCTCTTTTGGCAGCTGTACCTTCTCTTTCTCCAAAGCCAGGAATACTATTTGCAGCATTCCTACCTTACCCTTAAATCTTCCCATATCTTGTTTTAGTTCTTCATCAAGATTCCTTTTCAGCATGGCACATGATTGCTGAGCATTCGCAAAAAGACTTTCCATTTCTGTTTTTCCTATTTTGTTGTCAATAAAGCAGTCCCTGGGAAAATCATCACTAAATCCAGAGTCTTTTCCAAGTTCCCTCTCTGTTACAAAAAGTGCATTTTCATCACGTGTAGAAACTGGTCTTATTTTAAGAATAATACTAGAAACGTCATCCAAAAGACTTGGTTTTTAAGCTGTATCTCAGGAAGTATTCACAACCTCCCACTGCATTTCTACTACTTCCAGTTTCATTCTCTTCCATTTCCATAGGAGGCTTTTTTTTTCTCTCTGCATTTGCTAGAGGCATCTTTGTATCATTGATATTATTTGTGCAATCTCCTTCATCTGTACTCCAGGTATCTTCCGTGTTTGCATTTCACTTATCTTGATCAGAAAGGACACCAAGACTCGGATTACAGTTTCCATTTTGGGTATACTTTCCCACCTAGCGTAAGTTTAATGTCTCCAAATTCACCTTTACTTTCTAAGCTGTTACTTGATTCTGTTGCATGAGACAAAACAACATGAGAACTCTTCAGCTCAGCACTGAAGCCATCTTCTGACATTTCTTCCACAAAGGAAGTAGTTTTCCCAGTTTCATTAATTTCACCAAGCAGCTGCTTTAGTTCTGCTGTAACGCTTTTAAAACTTGTTTTCAATTCCCTCTTCTCATTTTCAACCCACATTCTTGCATCTCTTTCTTTCCAAGGTTTTGGACTTAGAACTGCTTGTCAGCACTGTGCAATTCCTCATTTTCTGAGGTAAAATTTCTGCCTTATCAGTGTGATTTTCATGTGCTGATTTTTTCTATCAAGTTGGTAGTTTCTAAAATATATTTATCCTTAAGTAAACAGGTACAGACAGAAAGATTATCAAGAAAAAACATTACAGTTAATCTATGCAATTTATGTTGCAAACTCATCCTGTAATAGAAATAAGGCATTCTGAAAGCCATTTTTATAATAAAAATCAAGGATACTAAATGAAAGGTTCAGTGCATCACCATCTTCTTAACAAGAGAAGGACTTGGAAGCAACAGTTTCTTGGGTTAGATTTGCCTAGGCATTAGGGTTGCTTTTACCTTTTAGCCTGCTTGCTTTCTGTAACTGCTGGCATTTGTCACAGAGTATGTTTATTTTTCACGTTTTTTTGCTTTAATACCATTTTCAATTAAAACTGCCAACACTTTTCTCACCCACCCTCCTCCCTCCATTGCACTCTACTGTCTGGCATTTTACAGTCCCCAGCCGTCTAAGCTAACCCAAGGGGAATGAACATGACAAGCTTTTTACCGTTCACCACACAGAGAACTGGCTAAGGGAGGATTATTTCATCACCCAAGCTTCAGAAATAATAAATTCCATTTCAAGGTGCAAAGGAAAGGATTTATTAGGGAAACCTGTCTGCTCCTGCCCTCATCCCAGAAATCAGGAACCCAAGCTTGCAGGAAAACCGCACCATGCCTTAACCTTACCCAGCCCCCTCAAGCCCCTGTCCCCACGCTCTTTCTCAACAGCTCCGACTGCTTCTGCCCCGTGTCACAGTCCTGCCCACACGCTCCCTCCCCACACGCCTCCTCAGCTCGTGGTGCCTTCTGAACAGGGCCTGCAGCCCTGGTGTCCCAGCAGGCTGAGACCGTCATGCTCCTCGTGCTCCTCTCTTCTCAGCCAGGCCCTGTTCTCCCGCGGCAAAGACCCCTCCGCTCACAAGAGGGAAGGAGCACCTCAGCCAGCCACCACCTGTCTCACCCTCTCCCTTCCCAAGCTTACTGGCCAACTACTACCACCTTGCAACAGGTTTAAGTCCTGTGCTTTGCCTGGTAGAATTAGGCACGTCCCTCTCTCGTGATGCCTGGCTGTGGGCTGGAAATAATTTGCTATGCTGTCCCTTCGGGTGTTCCAGAGGACGCCAGACCCCGCTGTGCAGCCCTGCCCCGCACGCCCAACACAAGCAGGACGCCTGCCTTATTCCCCTCTAGGATACCCTCGGAGAAAACCCTTTTCAAACACTTCACATGGCCAAACAAGAGCGTATTTTGCAAAGGCTGGGGCAGCATCAGAAAGATCACCACATTTCAAGGCATTCTCTTTGATCATTTTCTTACAAAGAGGAAGACCGGCATGTTTAATCAATCAGATCAGCGTATTATAGACAAATCTCCCTCTTCACTTGAACGTGCGTTTTGCAAGGCAAAAAAACCCGCATTTGGCTGCACTGTTTCTCAGCAGTGCACAAGAGGAAAAACACCGCTCAAAATTTAAGCAAACGAGCTGAAAACAAATCAGTGTAACAGCAAGCATCCGACATAGTGACAAGGATTTTACTCCACCATAAGACGACTGTATCCAACTTTACTTCAGACTGTAATACAGCCTTCACCTACAGGACATCCCTTCAGCATTATTCACTGACTGGTAAGTTTTCTTTACCTTAGTGTATAGTACAACTTACTGAATCAGACTGTAATCCAAAATATTTGGGTTTACATACCCACATCCCACAATATTCAATGGCATCCTTCATGTCTTCTTTTTCAGCTAATGATATATGAAAGGTAGATCCTGAGTTCTCACGTGCAGTGAAAAACCACACATTTTTATAACCAGCATGACTTAATACTACTTATTTACACCTAGAGTGCATCTTGAATCATCCTACTTGTGACAAAAATCTTAACACAAAATAAAACATCCCCTCAAATTTGTGCACTCCTAGAGAGAAAATTATCATAATACAGATTTAAGATGCATCTGTGTGAATTCCTTTCTTCCAGGGCATTATACTTTTTAATGTATACGGGAAATTTGCTGAAAATCGCTATATATGGTCACAAATAGGCCATTCCTATTTCTTAAACATGCACAACCTCTCTCTCTCATACGTAGATATACACCTCTGTATCTCTGACACACTGTGCGCCACACAGTATTCCTCCAGCAATTTCAGTTTCCCTATGTGTTGCGCACAGAAAATCACAAACAACAAAGTCACAGGCTTGAAATCTTGAAGACCCCAGCTTTATTCCTTGCATGACACAAATGTGTCTCTAGACATGGATCTAGACAGAGTATTTCAGTCAAACTGCTGCCCTGACAATAGACGCCTGAGCAGAAGACCCACTGATGTTGCTGGAAAACTGAATTTTACTTCCAGACATTGCAATACGGATACTGTAAAAGTGATCTTGTAGAAAAGAAAAAAAAAAAATCACTACAAAAAGTTATATAGATGTATTACTGACATGGAACAAGACAAACAGAGCACAAGTGCTATTGGCTGCTCTCCAGAAGAGTTACACACTGGGTTTCTTCTTCCTTCTCTGTCGGTATATCAGTTGCTGCTCACAGACTGGAGTGACGCTGACATAACATGGCACATCCCAGGGTGACAGCGGGTGGGTTACATGAGAGCAGCTGCCATTGCTTCCCTGCTCCCTGAGCACCCAGCAGTTTTTACAGAGCGCAACAGACGAGCAAAACCCATTTCAGGCTGAGCTGGGAAGGCGAGGGGCAGGGAGAGGTCACTCACAGACTGACACAAACGCCCACACAGCCCCAGCCCAGCCTTCCCGGCCCTGGCACTTTGCACTCAGGGGGGCAACTCTCATGGGAACCGGGGGGCTGGTGTCACGTGGCCTCACACAGGGACCATCTGCTTCTGACATGACAAACGGGCTCTTCCCCATCAGGCTCTCCTCTCCCTCCTGACCCTTGCCCACAGGTTCACAGACAAACCACAGCCGCCCCACTCGGGCTAAGGATCCTCTCACTAGGAAGCACACCCGGGAGGAGGTGGCACACAGGCTTGGGCTCCCAAGCTCCCAGGAGCACAGATAATGCAGATTGTAAACTTGACATCTGGTCGTCTTCAGCTCACCTAGGTTTTTGTGCATCTTCATACCTCCTCCCAACTCACTTCATACGCCATTTGTCTGACAGCAGAAGAGCAGGTAATCCTGACACTTAATTTCCACCAGTTCAAAGGGAAACAGCTGGTGTTGAAACCCTTTTTATTCCAGGAGTCCTAGCGTTGCAGCTGAAAAGTGCTTATATGTATAATTTATAATGATGGGTATCTTGAACATAGAATGTTCATGCCACGTTTTTCTAGCCTCAGTATCTCTGGCAAAATACATGTGCAAATCTTACTGCATAAAGTACCAAGTCCCTCAGCATTTCTAGAGGCCACATTCCTCCTCAGGGCTTGGAAGGGAGAATCACTTCCCTATTTCCCTGCCTGCTGGTTTCAGATGAGGTGCGACACTTCACAGCAGTGCTGGGAGTAAAGCTGGATGGCGTTATGCAAACCTAAATATTCTGCCTGGCTCCAGAAGGCTGCAGGTCTCCCTAGGCTCTTTTACACATGCTCCATCACTGCTATTGCTTCAGCAGAGGTTTTACCTACCAACAGAGACTTCCTTAAAAACATGTTCTGACTTTCCTGAACAGTGGATTGTATCTCACAGTTTCATTGATTTGCACAGCAGAATCCTGCAGTTTCCGTTGAAGCTAACGAACACTGCGTGCTTTCAAAACCAAGCACATTCAGCACCTCCATCATAACTCTGAATTAGAGCTATTGCCTAAACAACTACGTGTTGCACACGCTGCCCGTGCCAACCCTGGCTAGCCCAGCCCTGTTTTACCCATTCATCCAGGCACTTGCATCAGTGCGTCTGACTTGGTGAATTTACACATGAGAAACCAGGCATTTCTGACCAACACCCATGCTCTTTAACTGCACTGGTTATTTTTAAATTAATGACACATTACTAATAGTCAAAATCACATGCGCCGCAGATTTTCCCTGAATTTCTTCATAGAATCACCTGTGATTGCTCTTGTCAAATACATGACTGCTGCTTTCTTTACCTGCAGAAAGCTTGGCACAACACGTACAATATTGTACAACATACAGCTCCATCTGACAGTGAGACCAGAATGACCTTCCGACAGTGCAGGCGGGCTGCGTATCTCCAGTAGCACCCACAGCCCCAGCCTGCACTGCTTTAGAGACAGCAAAGATCCGCGCTGATGAGAAACGCTCTCACGCACATGGCATTTCACCTTGTCCACGGATTTGAAACACGGGTTGCTTTGCACAATTTAATTTTATGGTTTCGTTCCAAGGCAAAACAGACTGTCCAACAACTTTTGACTTACACTAAAAACCATAAATATCCACATTCCATATGAACGGATACATGCCAGGATATGTACTGCTGATGAATTTTTTCGCATGTTGCTGGGGAGCAATACCTGCATGTGTTCATCTTTTTGTCCATCTCTTCTGGGATTCCTTCTAGCTGGGTACGTTGCATCTCAGGGTGGTATGGAGGGGATTACCTCCAAGCAGCGGGACAGATCACCAGCCACCCCTGTCGCTCCTAAACTGCCTCTGCTGAGCATCTCAGTGCCTCCCACAGTGGTGGCTTGCTCAGGAAGAGGTGGCCTGTGATGGCTCCTCTCCAGTACACATGCCCACAGGACCACTGAGCAAAGGACTATCCCACACCATCTTTCCCCTCTTTGAGAAAGAACGCACGTACGTATCTATGGCTAATCTCCCTTCTGAAGCAGTACAGCTCAGCTGAGACCTCAGACTGCTTTTCTGCAGCATCTGGGATTCTTACCAAAACTGTCTCCATGGACTCTACCCGGACTCAGTTTTGTGCAGAGGAGGTATTTACTGCCGCATGCGCAAGAGCAACGGCAAGGGCAGGCAGTGCAGCGATCTCCTGTTACCGAACGTGCTGCTCTGGGACTCCCAAACAGGCGGTCAGTTATATCCCTGGCAAAGTTCTCCAGCAAAGCCGCCCCTGATTTGTATCCACCTCAGCTGTACAAACACGGTGTAAACAGAAGCAGAGCAGCTCTTTACCTCCAGCACTGTATGTCCCTTTCCTTCCCATGTCACCACCACCTGCAAAAGCGCTCATGGAAATGAGCAAACCCCACGCGCCAGAAAGAGGCAGGGCTTTCAAAGGAAAGGAGGGTATTCAATGGAAGCTGCAGATTGCCCTGCCTGAAGAAGGCACCACTGGCAACCCCTCCTCTGTGAGAGCTGTGGAGATGCAGAGGAGGGAGGAAGGCAGGCATCAGGGGAGTAACTAGAAGCCCTGGTTTGCTATTGCTGCAGTATCCGTGGCTGGGAGGACAATAGAGCTCTCCATGAAATAACAATCAACCAAAAAATTTCAGAGGGAGCACAAGCTGCTGGGCGTCAGCAAAGGGCTGTGCTCAGCTTTTCTGCGGCAGGTTGTCATAGGCAAGGTGAACACGAAGCACATGGAGGATCTGCAGTTCTACCTGCCTTGCAGGGGGTTGGCCTGAGCTCCCCCTTTGCAAACCAAGTCACCCTCCGACCACACGGCACAATCTCTTCTTAATGTATGTCCCAGCAACTGGGGTACCCCATGCAGATAAATCTGAGAGGTCCCCCCTGGTCACAGCCCTAGTCATCAGTGGTTCCAACAACTTCTGATGCTCAGGGTGTCCCCTGCGCCAGTGGTCCTCCCTCCAGGCGCCCCTCCTCCTCTCCATTTGCCCTGGAGTAGACAAACTCAACATCACACCCATTCTGTGGAGATTTAAGCCCCAAAGAGCTCAGAACTGGGGGAAGCCAGCACAAAAGCCTATCTTCTCTCGTGAGAGTTGCAATGTCCTTACACCCTTCCTGTCCTTCCTGTCTAGATCAGAAACCAAACAGGGGAAGCGGTGCATGCAGA
Source organism: Falco punctatus (assembly GCF_963210335.1). Lineage (NCBI taxonomy): Eukaryota > Metazoa > Chordata > Aves > Falconiformes > Falconidae > Falco > Falco punctatus. The sequence continues at coordinate 92,068 of NW_027660174.1, forward strand.
TACACAGAGAATACTGAATGGGACACATTGGCTCCTCTTTTAACTCCTTTATTGTCTTGATATAGAGAAATAGTGTGAAATGGGGACAATGCACATCGATTGTGATTGTATATGTCTGCTCAAGGAATGAGGGTATGGTGCCTGGTCATGGGTGTGGTGTATGGTCACATAGTCCCACAGCTTTGAGGAGACACCTACCCTTCTTCCTCTAACAAAGGGGCTATTTTAAAAAAGAATGAGAAAAGGATGAGAGACATTTCAATGTTATCTAGAAGAAGGGAGTGCTAAGTCTTCTTGCTGGAGAAGATCGGATGGTCACAAGAACATGAATCACCTACAAACCTGCAAGACCACCACATTCCAGGCAATGGACTGATAAGGTAATTAACATACGAAGCGAGAGTAAGCGGGTTTAGGTAAGGAATATGTTTAGGCATTAATTGAATATTCATTTGTTTTATTGTATAAATGTGAGATGGTTCTTCACTTCAGGTATGCACGCTTGTGGAGGAGCCATCCCCCGTGCATCTGCGCGCAATAAACATACCTACTTTATAACTTTCAAGTTATAGAGTCTAATTCCGCATGTCAAGGTGGCCGGAGAAAAACGAAGTGATTAAAATTGCGAAATAGGAAATGGAAGGAGTAAGCCCTGTGAAAAATCACTCTTGTGTTGTATATTAAAACATTGGAGGGATATCGTAGGACAGGGTGGTACCGAAAACAGAATTAAATTGATTAAATATTGTAATCAGTGGTAGCCTTTGTATAAATTGGGGAGTGATGCGAAATGGCCTCAGGAGGGAGGAACGTTAGATTATAACACTCTCCTGCAATTAATGTTGTTTCTGAGGAGAGAGGGAAAATGGGACGAAGTATCATATGCAGACAGGTCCTTCGTCCTATGGGACAAACCTGAGTGGCAAAAGGACTGTGGATTAGTACCCCCTCGGGATCCTATGGTACTAGCACTAGAAAGAGTGCGGGATTAACATCACCTGATCTTTGATTATGGCTCCAGAAAAGGATAGAAAAAAACTTGAGACCTAAACTAGAAAGATGTTCTTGTTGAAATTTTTGTGTTAAAAAGCTCAGGTTGCGGTAAAAAAGGTCTCATGGGTAAAAAAAGTCTCACAGGTAAATAGTCTCACGGGTAAAAGAAGTGTTACGGGTAAAAATTCTCACAAGTAGAAATTCCCATGATAAAAAAAATCTCACAGTTAAGAAAAGTCTCATGGGTAAAAAAGTCTGATGGTTCAAAATTCTGATGTGTAAAAAGCCTCAAGTGTAAATATTCTCACGGGTAAAAAAAATCTCATGGGTAGAAGTCTGATGGGTAAATAAGTCTCACAGGTACAAAGTCTCATGGGTAAAAATTCTCACGGTAAAAAATGTCTCACGGGAAAAAAAGTCTGACGAGTAAAAAAAGTCTCACGGGTAATAAGTTTCGCAGGTAAAATGTCTCACAGGTAAAAAAAGTCTCATGGGTAAAAAAGGTTTGATGGGTAAAAAAAGCCGCATGGGTAAAAACTGTAACGGTAAAAATGTCTCACGGGAAAAAAAAGCCTGATGAGTAAAAAAATACTGATGGGTAAAGAAATCTCATGGGTAAAATCTCTAACAGGTAAAAAAGTCTCACAGGTAAAAAATGTCTCACGAGTAAAATAAATCTCACGTTTAAAAATTCTCGCGTGTAAAAAAAGTCTCATGGTTAGAGAAGTCTTACTGGTAAAAAAACTCTCAGAGGTGGAAAAATTCTCATGGTTAAAAAGTCACACAGGTAAAAAAGTCTCTCGGGTAAAAAAAGTCTCACGGTAAGAAAAGTCTCAGGGGTCACAAAAGTTCACGTGACAGTAGTATCACAAGCAAAAAAAAGTCTCATGGGTAAAAAAAGTCTGACGGGCAAAAAAAGTCTGACGGGTAAAAGAAATCTCAAAGGTACAAAGTCTGATGGGTAAAAAAAGTCTCACGAGAAAAAATGCCTTACGAGTAAAAAAATCTGACGGGTAAAAAAAGTCTCATGGGTAAAAACTCTAATGGGTACAATATCTCACGGGTAAAAAAAGTCTCACGGGTAAAGGAAGTCTCATGGGTAAAAAGTCTCACAGGTAAAAAAAGTCTCAAAGTTAAAAAAAGTCTCAAGGGTGAAAAAAGTCTCATGGGTAAAAAAAGTCTCACATGTAAAAAAAGTCTCAGAGATAAGTGGTGTCAAGGGTTAAATGTCTGACGGGTAAAAGAAATCTAAAGGGTTAAAAGTCTCACAGATAAAAAAAGTCTCATGGATGAAAAAAGTCTCACAGGTAAAAATTCTCATGTGTAAAAAGCCTCAAGGGTAAAAAGTCTCACAGGTAAAAATAGTCTCACGGGTAAAAAGTCCGAAGGGTAAAAAAGGTCTCAAGGGTAAAAAAAGTCTGACGGGTAAAAGAAGTTTCATGGGTAAAAATTCTCAAGGGTAAAAATTGTGACAGTAAAAATGTCTCACACGTAAAAAAAGTCTCACAGGTAAAAAAAGTCTCATGGGCAAAAAAGTCCCACAGGTAAAAAGCCTCAGGGGTAAAAAAAATTTCATGGGTAAAAAAAGTCTCTCAGGTAAATAGTCTCACGGGTAAAAAAAGTCTTACGGGTAAAAAAAATCACAAGTAGAAATTCCCACGATAAAAAAACCTCACGGTTAAAAAAAGTCTCATGGATGAAAAGGTCTGATGGTTAAATATTCCCAAGTGTAAAAAAACTCAAGTGTAAAAATTCTTACGGGTAAAAAACGTCTCACGGGAAAAAAACTCTGACAAATAAAAAAAGTCTTACGGGTAGTAATTTTCATAGGTAAAATGTCTCACAGGTAAAAAAAGTCTTATGGGTAAAAAAGGTTTGATGGGTAAAAAAAGCCTCACGGGTAAAAATTCTCAGAGGTTAAAAGTCCCATAGGTAAAAAA